>NC_057800.1:399860555-399999383 GCF_018294505.1 Triticum aestivum | reverse complement strand
TTTTTTATTGGGCCTTTCTCTTTTCTTTTTTTGGGACAATGCTCTATTGAATGATGATCATCACACTTCTATTTATTTACAACTCAATGATTAAAACTCGATACTAGAACAATGTATGACTCTATATGGATGCCTCCGGTGGTGTACCGGGATATGCAATGAATCAAGAGTGACAAGTATGAAAAAATTATGAACGGTGGCTTTGCCACAAATACTATGTCAACTAAATGATCATGCTAAGCAATATGACAATGATGAATGTGTCATGATAAACTGGATGGTGGAAAGTTGCATGGCAATATATCTCGGAATGGTCTAGAAATGCCATAATAGGTAGGTATGGTGGCTGTTTTGAGGAAGATATAAGGAGGTTTATGTGTGAAAGAGCGTATCATATCACGGGGTTTGGATGCACCGGCGAATTTTGCACCAACTCTCGATGTGAGAAAGGGCAATGCACGGTACCGTCGAGGCTACCAATTATGGAAGGGTGAGAGTGCGTATAATCCATGGACTCAACATTAGTCATACAGAACTCATATACTTATTGCAAAAATCTACAAGCCGTCAAAAACCAAAGTATTACGCGCATGCTCCTAGGGGGATAGATTGGTAGGAAAAGACCATCGCTCGTCCCTGACCGCCACTCAAAAGGAAGACAATCAAATAACACCCCATGTTTCAAATTTGTTACACAGCGTTTACCATACGTGCATGCTACGGGACTTGCAAACTTCAACACAAGTATTTCTCAATTTCACAACTACTCAACTAGCACGACTTTGATATTATTACCTCCATATCTCAAAACAATCATCAAGCATCAAACTTATCTTAGTATTCAACACACTCATAAGAAAGTTTTATTATTAATCTTGTATACCTAGCATATTAGGATTTTAAGCAAATTACCATGCTATTAAGACTCTCAAAATAATATAAGCGAAGCATGAGAGTTCCTCTATTTCTTCAAAATAAAACTACCACCATGCTCTAAAAGATATAAGTGAAGCACTTAGAGCAAATGAGAAACTACTCCGAAAGATATAAGTGAAGATCAACGAGTAGTTGAATAATTATGCAACTATATGAAGACTCTCTAACATTTAATAATTGCAGATATTGGTATTTTATTCAAACAGCAAGCAAAACAAAATAAAATGGCATCTAAGAATAGCAAACATCATGTGAAGAAGCAAAAACTTAGGATCAACCGATACTAACCGATAGTTGTTGAAGAAGAAAGGTGGGATGCCAACCGGGGCATCCCCAAGCTTAGACGCTCGAGACTTCTTGAGATATTATCTTGGGGTGCCTTGGGCATCCCCAAGCTTGAGATTTTGTGTCTCCTTAATTCCTCTCATATCACGGTCTCCCTGAATCTCAAAAGCTTCATCCACACAAAACTCAACAAGGACTCATGAGATAAGTTAGTATAAACCATTGGCAAAACCTTATCATACTCTACTGTAGAAAATCACTAAAATTATTATTCAACATTGCATACTAAATGCCTCTGCATATTTAATAGTTCTATCCTCAAATAGAATCATTAAAGAAGTAAACATATGCAAACAATGCAAACATAACAGCAATCTGCCTAAACAGGATACTCTGTAAAGAATGCTGCAACATCCATACTTCCCTAGCTCCAAAAATTATGAAAGAAAATTCCCACTGTAGTAAATTTATCAGATCTTAATATTCAAAAGGTTTCAACATTTTATCACATTCTGACTTTTCTAGGGAATTATTGCAACAGCGTTAAACTTTCTGTTTTCAAACAGCAACATATGTACTTGTAACATAGGCATAGTAAAGGCTATCAACGCCACTTTTATTGAAATAAAAGATGCAAAACATTATTCTAAATAAAATAAATCAAATCCTAACAAAATAAATTGACGCTCCAAGCAAAACACATATCATGTGGCGAATAAAAATATAGCTCCAAGTAATGTTACCGATGACCGAAAATGAAAGAGGGGATGCCTTCCGGGGCATCCCCAAGCTTAGGCTCTTGGCTATCCTTGAGTATTACCTTGGGGTGCCTTAGGCATCCCTAAGCTTAGGCTCTTGCCACTCGTTATTCCATAGTCCATCGAATCCTTACCCAAAACTTGAAAACTTCACAACACAAAACTTAAAGTAGAAAACTCATGAGCTCCGTTAGTATAAGAAAATAAATCACCACTTTAAGGTACTGTAATGAACTCATTCTTTATTTGTTTGGTGTTAAAACTACTGTATTCCAACTTATCTATGGTTCATACCCTCCGATACTACTCATAGATTCATCAAAATAAGCAAACAACACATAGAAAACAGAATCTGTCAAAAACAGAACAGTCTGTAGTAATATGGATCAAACGTATACTTATGGAACCCCAAAAATTCTAAAATAAATTTCCGTACCTGAGGGATTTATCTATTAATCATATGCAAAAAGAATTAACTAAATAGCACTCTCCAAATAAAAATGGCAGCAATTCTCGTGAGCGCTAAAGATTCTGTTTTTTACAGCATGATCAACAAGACTTCACCCATGTCTTCCCAAAGGTTCTACTTGGCACAAACACTAATTAAACAACTAAAACCACATCTAAACAGAGGCTGGATGAATTATTTATTACTAAACAAGAACAAAAATAAAGTTGGGTTGCCTCCCAACAAGCGCTATCATTTAACGCCCCTAGCTTGGCATGATGATTTCAATGATGCTCACATAAAAGATAAGAATTGAAACATAAAGAGAGCATCTTAAAGAATATGACTAGCACATTTAAGCCTAACCCACTTACTATGCATAGGTATTTCGTGAGCAAACAACTTGTGGTAACAAGAATCAACTTGCATAGGAAGGTAAAACAAGCATAGCTTCAAAACTTTAAGCACATAGAGAGGAAATTTGATATTATTGCAATTCCTACAAGCATATATTCCTCCCTCATAATAATTTTCAGTAGCATCATGAATGAATTCAACAATATAACCAGCACCTAAAGCATTCTTTTCATGATCTACAAGCATAGAATTTTTATTACTCCCCACACAAGCAAAATTCTTCTCATGAATAATAGTGGGAGCAAACTCAACAAAATAATTATCATGTGAAGCATAATCCAATTGAAAACTAAAGTCATGATGACAAGATTAATGGATATCATTATTCTTTATAGCATAAAAGTCATCACAATAATCATCATAGATAGCAATTTTGTTCTCATAATCAATTGGAACCTCTTCCGAAATAGTGGATTCATCACAAAATAAAGTCATGGCCTCTCCGAAACCACTTTCATCAATATAACCATCATAAATAGGAGGCATGCTTTCATCGTAATAAATTTGCTCATCAAAACTTGGGGGACAAAAACTATCATCTTCATCAAACATAGCTTCCCCAAGATTGTGGCTTTGCATATCATTAGCATCATGAATATTCAAGGAATTCATACTAACAACATTGCAATCATGCTCATCATTCAAATATTTAGTGCCAAACATTTTATAGATTTCTTCTTCTAGCACTTGAGCACAATTACCCTTTCCATCATACTCACGAAAGATATTAAAAAGGTGAAGCATATGAGACAAACTCAATTCCATTTTTTATAGTTTTCTTTTATAAACTAAACTAGTGATAAAACAAGAAACTAAAAGACTCGATTGCAAGATCTAAAGATTTACCTTCAAGCGCTAACCTCCCCAGCAACGGCGCCAGAAAAGAGCTTGATGTCTACTACACAACCTTCTTCTTGTAGACGTTGTTGGGCCTCCAAGTGCAGAGGTTTGTAGGACACTAGCAAATTTCCCTCAAGTGAATGGCCTAAGGTTTATCAATCCGTAGGAGGCGTAGGATGAAGATGGTCTCTCTCAAGCAACCCTGCAACCAAATAACAAAGAGTCTCATGTGTCCCCAACACACCCAATACAATGGTAAATTGTATAGGTGCACTAGTTCGGTGAAGAGATGGTGATACGAGTGGTATATGGATAATAGATAAAGGTATTTGTAATCTAGAATTATAAAAACAGCAAGGTAACGAATGATGAATGTGAGCGTAAACGGTATTGCAATGTGTGGAAATAAGGCCTAGGGTTCATACTTTCGCTAGTTCAAGTCCTCTCAACAATAATAACATAATTGGATCACATAACTATCCCTCAACATGCAACAAAGAGTCACTCCAAAGTCACTAATAGTGGAGAACGAACGAAGAGATTATGGTAGGGTACGAAACCACCTCAAAGTTATTATTTCCAATCAATCCGCTGGGCTATTCCTATAAGTGTCACCAACAGCCCTAGAGTTCGTACTAGAATAACACCTTAAGACACAAATCAACCAAAACCCTAATGTCACCTAGATACTCCAATGTCACCTCAAGTATCCGTGGGTATGATTATACGATATATATATCACACAATCTTAGATTCATCTATTCAACCAACACATAGGACCTCAAAGAGTGCCCCAAAGTTCTACTGGAGAATCATGACGAAAACGTGTGCCAACCCCTATGCATAGGTTAATGCGTGGAACCCGCATGTTGATCACCAAAACATACATCAAGTGAATCACGTGGTATCCCATTGTCACCACAGATACACATGGCAAGACATCCATCAAGTGTTCTCAAATCTTTAAAGACTCAATCCGATAAGATAACTTCAAAGGGGAAACTCAATTCATTACAAGAGAGTAGAGGGGGGAATAAAACATCATAGGATCCAACTATAATAGCAAAGCTCGCGATACATCAAGATCGTATCACCTCAAGAACACGAGAGAGAGAGAGAGAGAGAGAGAGAGATCAAACACATAGCTACTGGTACATACCCTCAGCCCCGAGGGAGAACTACTCCCTCCTCATCATGGAGAGCACCGGGATGATGAAGATGGCCACCGGAGAAGGATTCCCCCCTCCGGCAGGGTGCCGGAACGGGTCTAGATTGGCTTTCGGTGGCTACGGAGGCTTCTGGCGGCGGAACTCCCGATCTATTGTGCTCTTTGGAAGTTTTACAATACGTAGGTATATATGGGTGAAAGGAGTACGTCGGTGGACCGAAGAGGGGGCCACGAGGCAGGGGGCGCGCCCCCTACCCTCGTGAGAACCTCCTTCATCTTCTGACGTAGGGTCCAAGTCTATCCGGTAGGTTTCCTTCCAAAAATAACTTCTCCAGTTGATTTCGTTCCGTTTCGACTCCGTTTGATATTCCTTTTCCTCGAAACACTGAAATAGGCATAAAACAGCAAATCTGGGCTGGGCCTCTGGTTAATAGGTTAGTCCCAAAAATAATATAAAAGTGGAAAATAAAGCCCAATATTGCCTAAAATAGTAGATAATATAGCATGGAGCAATCAAAAATTATAGTTATGTTGGAGACGTATCAGCCGCACTCTCAGTGGCGATAGAGCTGGATACTGACTTCACCCCTTACGAGAGCCATGTCGCCGAACCACTGGATTCGTCTTCGGCCACAGACTCCGAGCCACCTACATCTGTGCCCATCGAATCCGACTGGGCGCCGATCATGGAGTTCACCTTCGTAGATATTTTTCAGCACTCGCCTTTTGATGATGTGCTAAATTCATTAAGGTCTCTCTCCTTGTTGGGTGAGCCTTGGCCGAACTATGTCTGGCTAGAATGGGATGCAGACGATGAAGAAATTCGCTGCCTGCCCGCCACCCACTTAGTAGCCACTGTCGACGATTTAACCGACATGCTCGACTTCGACTCCGAAGACATCGACGGTATGGATGACGATGCAGGAGACGAACAGGAACCACCGCCCACAGGGCGCTGGACCGCCACCTCATCATATGATATATATACATGGTGGACACCCCCAAAGAAGGAAATGGCGACGAGACAGTGGAGGATGACCCCTCCAAGAAGCAACCCAAGCACCGACGTCAGCGGTGCCGCTCTAAGTCCCGCCACAACAAAAGTAGTGATACCGGCACAGGAGATAATAAAACTCCAGATAGTGTCGAAGACAACCACAACCCCCTCCAGTACGATGTAGAGCGGGAGGATGAACAAGCTAGCCATCCAGAGCAGGCGGCAGATGGAGAACCAGAAGAGGACAATTACATGCCTCTCCCCGAAGACGAGGTGAGCCTCGGCAATGAAGAATTCATCGTGCCTGAGGATCCCGTCGAGCAGGAGCGCTTCAAGCGTCGGCTTATGGCCACAGCAAATAGCCTGAAGAAAAAGCAACAACAGCTTCAAGCTGATCAAGACTTGCTAGCAGACAGATGGACTGAAGTCCATGCGGCCGAGGAATATGAACTCGAGCACCCCTCCAAGAGTTACCAAAATGCAGGTTGCTACCTCACCCTGAGGAGGAAGCATTGAAACCTCATTCACCAGTGTACGATGTGGCTGACCGGCCACCGCGTGGCCGAGCCAGAGAGGCGTTTCAGCCTGAAGTTCAGCCTACACCCCACCGCCACTCAATCAAAAATACCAAGGCCCGGGGCAACACACGGGACCTGCGAGACGTATTGGATAGCAGGGAAAAACTTGCAAGGTCAATATACGGGTCACGGGCACGCGCGCCAACATGGGACGATGATCGTCGCGCTGGATACACCAAAGGTAAATCCGGCCGGGCCGAATACAGCAGACAAGACTCATATGAACTGTGTCATGATATAGCCCGGCACAGAGGCGCCGCACACCCCTTGTGCTTCACTAATGAAGTTATGGATCACGAATTCTCGGAGGGTTTTAAACCCGTTGAACATATCTCACTGTATGGATCGAGGATTTCCTCCTTCACATCCACATGGCTCGCGGTGACGATCTACATGCCATCAACTACCTCCCACTAAAACTCAAAGGACCAGCTCGGCATTGGTTGAATAGCTTGCCAGCAGACTCCGTCGGCAGTTGGGAGGATTTGGAAGACGCATTCCTTGACAACTTCCAGGGCACTTATGTGCGACCATCGGATGCTGATGACTTGAGCCATATAACTCAGCAGCCAGGGGAATCCGCCGGACAATTCTGGACATGGTTCTTGACTAAGAAAAACCAAATTGTCGACTGTCCGGATGCAGAGGCCCTAGCGGCATTCAAGCATAACATCCGTGATGAGTGGCTTGCCCGCCACCTTGGCCAGGAGAAGCCGAAGTCTATGGCAGCCCTCACGACACTCATGACCCGCTTTTGCGCGGGCGAGGATAGCTGGCTGGCTCGCAGCAACAACACATCAAGTAATCCGGGCACTTCGGATAACAAAGATGCCAACGGCAGACCACATCGTAATAGACCAAAGCGCCGCAACAACGGCGATAACACCGATGACACGGCAGTCAATGCTGGATTCAGAGGCTCTAGATCTGGTCAGCGGAAAAAGCCATTTAAAAGAAGTACTCCGGCTCCGTCCAGTTTGGATCGCATACTGGATCGCTCGTGTCAAATCCACGGCACCCCCGACAAGCCAGCCAATCACACCAACAAAGAATGCTGGGTGTTCAAGCAGGCCAGCAAGTTAAATGCCGAAAGCAAGGACAAGGGGCTGCATAGTGATGATGATGAGGAGCCCCGGCCACCGAACACGGGAGGACAGAAGGGGTTCCCCCCACAAGTGAAGACGGTGAACATGATATACGCAACTCACATTCCCAAGAGGGAGCGGAAGCGTGCACTAAGGGACGTTTATGCGATGGAGCCCGTCGCCCCAAAGTTCAACCCATGGTCTGCTTGTCCGATCACCTTTGATCGCAGGGACCACCCCACTAGTATCCGTAATGGTGGATCCACCACACTGGTTTTAGACCCCATCATAGACGGATTTCACCTCACTCGAGTCCTCATGGACGGCGGCAGCAGCCTGAACCTGCTCTATCAGGATATAGTGCAAAAAATGGGTATCGATCCCTCGAGGATCAAACCCACCAAAACCATGTTTAAGGGCGTCATCCCAGGTCTAGAGTCCCATTGCACGGGATCAATCACATTGGAAGTGGTCTTCGGATCACCGAACAACTTCCGAAGCAAGGAGTTAATCTTCGATATCGTCCCGTTTCGCAGTGGCTATCACGCACTGCTCGGACGAACAGCATTTGCAAAATTCAATGCAGTACCACATTACGCATACCTCAAGCTCAAGATGCCAGGACCTATGGGGTCATAACAGTAAATGGAAACACAGAACACTCGCTTCGCACAGAAGAGCACACTGCGGCCCTCGCAGCAGAAGCACAAAGCAGGCTTTTAAGGCAAACCACTAATTCGGCGATATAGCCCCCGGACACCTTCAAGCGAGTCCGGAGTAAACTGCAACAGGATCGCCTAGCACGATCAGAGCTCGCCTAGCAATTCGGCCCCCGTCCCAGTCCCAGTCAAGCGACGAAATCTGTGCCGCGCGTACATAATTACACACTGAAAATACCATGGACATAGGCGGGGGCACGATCAGGACACATCCCGCAATGCGGCTTAACCGCCCTAGGGGTTGTATACCTTTATCATTTCTTTTCTCTTTCAGGGCCTAACTCTCTGGAAGTCCTTTCCGGCAGTACGATTGCCGGACACATTACGAGAAGGAACAACCAAGGCGGCAAGAAGCTAAGATGTACACGGAACCCCCAGGTGGTCTCTAATAATAATTGATATACGCGCTTTCTACTATCCATACGCAGCTTTCCCTTGGATAGGACATCTCGAATAGTCCTACTTTCTTCTTATTGCACTACTAGTAACAGTACGCTTCGACGTATTATCTAAATAACAATGCATAGCATTAATCTATTATTGCATTATTTATCCTTTCTTTTTTCTTATATGTCCATCTACGACAATCAGCACCCGTACATTCAGGTACGGTCAGTATGCCAGGGGCTTTCACTTACCCCATAATACGGCGCAAGAAGTCCGAACACTTTCGACAGTGCGGCACCCCGAACTTATAGCATTATATGCATTAGCTCCGAATCATGTCTTGGGTCAATAGTTGGGTTTGCCAGGCTCCCATGCTTTGGTACCTTACGTTCCGCTATATCGGCTAAGGTAGCGGTGGGAGAACTACTGCGATTGTGTCCCGGTTCTTCCGGACGAGCACCTCAGTAGAGAAAGCCGAAAACTGACTGTCATGATAAGGCGAGAGAGTAGTCGCTGTTCGAGAGGTCTCAAGTCCTTAAAAACTTTTCCCGCTTCGGGCGAGGAGTCGGCCTTGCCCGGCTTAGGCTTCGCCAAAATACTAGGGGCTTCGCCAAAATTTAAAATACTAGGGGCTTCGCCAAAATTTAAAATTGTAGACTTCTATGGCTAAGTGAGAGTGATAAAGCCTTATAGTCTGATTGCCTGGTTCGTTACGTTGAACACCTCCCTCGAAGGACCCAAAATTGGGGTAAAGAGTGCTTAGGTTTATCCTGAACACCCCAGTACTAGTTACATGGGGGCAGAAGCCAACGACTGGCCAACTCTCAGATTTTATAACTGCCGCACAGAAGGTAATATTTCAAATTAAAAAAGCTGCATAGCGCAGATGAACTCGTTTCACATTATAGGATCACATGAGCATGTTCATTCAAAAATTACATCCCTGGCGCATTCATCCGCCACAAGGCGAGAACCCTTCAGGACACTCTCATAATACATCTCGGGGCAGAGATGCTCCTTGCCCTCCGGTGGCCCCTCCTTCGCCAGCTTCACAGCGTCCAACTTCGCCCAGTGCTCCTTCGCCCGGGCAAAAGCCATGCGTGCACCCTCAATGCAGACGGACCGCTTTATGACTTCAAGCCGTGGGCAGGCCTCCACAAGCCGCCACACCAAACTGAAGTAGCTGCCGGACAGGGGCTCGCCAGGCCACATCCTGACTATAAGGCCCCTCATGGCCTGTTCGGCCGCCTTGTGAAGCTCGACCAATAGCTTCAGCTGGTCGCTCAAGGGCATTGGGTGTTCGGTCACAGTATACTGAGACCAGAACAACTTTTCCGTCGAGCTCCCCTCCTGAGCTCGGTAAAACTCTGAGGCATCGAGTACACTGCAGGGAAGATCTGCTGAAAGTGCAACTATCCCTAGGTGGTTTTGGTAATTCCTAACAACATATAGCTCATTGAGCTAATGCTATTTCAAGATTAATATCTCAGGAAAGCTCAATGATTGGCATGGCATGGATGAGAAAAGTGGACCCCTCAAAATGCTAAGGACAAAGGATTGGCTCAAGCTCAAAGCTCAAGACTCTACATTTTCTATTTTAGTGATCCAAGATCACATTGAGTCTATAGGAAAAGCTAATACTATCAAGGAGGGATGAGGTGTTGCTTAATGAGGTTCTTGCTCAAAATGCTTAGTGATATGCTCCAAAACCCTCAACTACTTTCTCACATCCACATATGACCTAAACCAAAAGTCAAACTCGGCCCCACCGATTTTTCCTATCCGGCATCACACCGAGTTTCAAATGTCTTAGCCACTGCCACAAACCCTAGGCAAATCGGTCTCACCGATAGGGATATCAGTCTCACCGAGATGGGGTTGTAGTCTTTGTGTTTCCCTTCGTAACGTTTCGGTCTCACCGAGATGAGCGATAGGTCCCACCGAGATTGCAATGTAAACTCTCTATTTTGCCTTCATAATGTTTCGGTCTCACCGAAATGAGTGATCGGTCTCACCGAGTTTACCTGACCAACTCTCTGGTTAGCTTATTACCAAAATCGGTCTCACCAAGTTTGTGTAATCGGTCTCACCGAGATTATGTTATGCCCTAACCCTAATCATATCGGTCCTACCGAGTTGCATGTCGGTCCCACCGAAAACCCTAACGGTCACTAGCTTTGCTAAATTCGGTCAGACCGAGTTTTACCATTCGGGCCCACCGAGTTTGGGAAGTTATGTGTAACGGTTAGATTTTGTGTGGAGGCTATAAATACCCCTCCACCTCCTCTTCATTCATGGAGAGAGCCATCAGAACAAACCTACACTTCCAACCTATATTTTCTGAGAGAGAACCACCTACACTTGTGTTGAGACCAAGATATTCCATTCCTACCATATGAATCTTGATCTCTAGCCTTCCCCAAGTTGCTTTCCACTCAAATCTTCTTTCCACCAAATCCATATCCTGTGAGAGAGAGTTGAGTGTTGGGGAGACTATCATTTGAAGCACAAGAGCAAGGAGTTCATCATCAACACACCATTTGTTACTCCTTGGAGAGTGGTGTCTCCTAGATTGGCTAGGTGTCACTTGGGAGCCTCCGACAAGATTGTGGAGTTGAACCAAGGAGTTTGTAAGGGCAAGGAGATCGCCTACTTCGTGAAGATCTATCACTAGTGAGGCAAGTCCTTCGTGGGTGATGGCCATGATGGGATAGACAAGGTTGCTTCTTCGTGGACCCTTCGTGGGTGGAACCCTCCGTGGACTCGCGCAACCGTTACCCTTCGTGGGTTGAAGTCTCCATCAACGTGGATGTACGATAGCACCACCTATCGGAACCACGACAAAACATCAGTGTCTCCAATTGTGTTTGAATCCTCCAAACCCTTCCCTTTACATTCTTGCAAGTTACATGCTTTATTTTCCGCTGCTCATATACTCTTTGCATGCTTGCTTGAATTGTGTTAAGACTGCTTGACTTGTTCAAAGTTGCTAAAATCTGCCAAGAACTAAAATTGGGAAAAGGCTAGATTTTTATTTAGTCGAGTAGTCTAATCACCCCCCCCCCTCTAGACATACTTTCGATCCTACATCTGCGAACGCTCCTGGAGAGCTCCGAACTCGGGTAAGTAAAAGGAAAGTTTCCTCCACATGCTTTTTTTGCATAATGAATGCCTTACCCGCTGCTATCTTCTTCACCGCATCATTCTCCTGGAGGGCCTTGTGGGCTTCAGCCTTGGCGCTCCGGGCGCTTTCAAGCGCCTGCGCGAGCTCAGACTCTCACGTCTTAGAGTCAAGCTCCAAGGACTCATGTTTTTTGGCGAGAGCCTCGAGCTCTTGCTGCACCTCGCCCACTCGGGCTTCTTGCTTTTCCCGCTCAATGCGCTCCTTGGCCGTTTTGTCTTCGGCCTCAGACAGCGTCTTCTTCAGGGTCGCCACTTCGGTCGTGGCCCCTGGAAAATTCATGATGATCCTATTACTTTACACCCAAACTTCTTTTTTATATATAGACAACGTATTTCTTACCTTTGCTCTTCTCGAGCTGCCTCTTGGTAAGTCTAAGCTCGTTCTCGGACCGCTCCAGGTCCTGCTTCAGTGCAGAGACCTCCGCAGTACATGCGGCAGCGGCCAGCAGTGAAGCCTGCACATACACATAGATATATTCTGATTAAACTCGTGAGTCATCATTTGATCCTCTATTCGGCCTTTCTACTGGAACGCCGAACAGAGCATCAGGGGCTACTATCTATGCGGTAATATTTTCTTATATTTTGATTGCTTACCTCAAAGCCTGTTAGGAGGCTGGCGCAAGCTTCGGTCAGTCCATTTTTGGCGGACTGAACTTTCTCGATCACCGCACTCATGATAGTGTGGTGCTCTTCGTCGATGGAAGTGTTGCGAAGCGCTTCCAGCAAGTTGTCCAGTGCCTCTGGATGGATAGAGGACACCGGCACGGGCGGCTTGCCCCCCTTAACGGGGGGTCGCCCGCCGGAGTCTGGAACCACCGAAGATTCCGGTGCAGTGTTCGGCTAGGGGCCGAACCTAGAGCCCATGGGAGTCCTACTCCCTTTACGCCCAGGGTCCGTAAGGTCGCCTCGAGGCGCCCCCAGGACTACCTCCCCTTGGCTCGGTGCCTTTTGAGACAACACCTTGGCGTTGTCCGTAGGGCGAGGGGTGGAGGCGGTCGGAAGAGAACCGCTGTTCATATCCGATGAGTCCAATGAACCGCTTGACGAAGATACGTCGAGACGAGCTCGGGACGGACTGCATAATCATGTTCGGCATGAGGAAAAGCAGTGCAATAAAACATACCATGAATTACTATGGTGTCCGGATACTTACGACTTCACCAGGGGCTTGACCCTGGGTAGCCACTGGTGGCCGCTATAGGCGGCCGTCGTGGAGCAGTCCGGAGGGAGGGTCCTTCCCTTCTTGAATCCTTTGGCCTCCCTGGTTGGGTCGGCCTTCCTTTTCTTGTCTCCCCCGGCTGGGGGGGGGGGAGAACTTTCCTCCTCCTCCTCATTTTCATGGCAGGAGTGCGCGTTGGAGTCATCGGACGATTAGTCCGACACAAACTTGCGCCGGAGACCCTTTCAGGTCCCCGTGGCCTTCTTCTTGGCCTTCTTTGTTGGCACCTCGTAAGGTGCCAGAGCCAGCATCTCCGTTAGGAGAGCATCTATAGGATCTTCAGGCAGGGGGGCTGGGCAATCGAGCTCCTCCGCTGTCTTTATCCAGTCCTGTTAATGACATGGAAGCTTAGATCCCGCACATGATTCAACTGGGGCAAATAAATACGCTATGAGATATTGAAACTTACCGGATTGGCAGGGCGCTTTGCACTGAGTCTGCGGTCCTCGGTGAGGAAAGGAGGTACCTTGGCGCCCTTGAACAGCACCCTCCAGACGTCCTTGTGTGTCGTGTCGTAGAGCTCTCGCAGCGTCTGGTGCTTGGCCGGGACGAACTCCCACAAATTGAATGCCCGTCGTTGACATGGGAGAATCCGGCGGAAGAGCATGACCTGGAACACGTTGACGAGCTTGATTTTCTTGCTCATCATGTTCCGGATGCAGGTATGGAGTCTGGTCAGCTCTACCGGGGAACCCCAGGACAGAACCTTCTCTTTCCAGGAAGTGAGCCACGTGGGATTCCGGATCGAAATTTGGGGGCCGCCGCCCAGTTGGTGTCGCGGGGCTCAGTGATGTAGAACCACCCCAATTACCACCCCTTTATGGTCTCCACATAGGAGCCTTCGAGCCAGGTGACGTTAGGCATCTTGCCCACCATGGCGCCTCCGCACTCTGCTTGCTGGCCGACCACCACCTTCGGTTTGACATTGAAGGTCTTCAGCCACAGGCCGAAATGGGGCTTGATGCGGAGGAAGGCCTCGCACACGACAATAAACACCGAGATGTTGAGGATGAAATTGGGGGCCAGATCATGAAAATCCATCCCATAGTAGAACATGAGCCCGCAGACAAACGGATGGAGGGGAAATCCCAGTCCACGGTCGAAGTGGGTAAGCAAAAACTACCCTCTCATGGGGTTCGGGCATAGGGATGATCTTCCCTGCATCTGGCAGCCGGTGCACGATATCCGCGGCCAGATATCCGGCTTCCCGTAACTTTGTGATGTTCTCCTCTATGACGGAGGAGACCATCCACTTGCCTCCCGCTCCGGACATGCTTGGAGTGGTCTGAGAAGAAAGACGCAAACTTGGGCGCTGGAGCTCGAGTATGCGAGAGTGGGTAAGCAAGGAGGAAGAAGGCGTGGGTGAAAAGAGTGAATCCTAATCCCTTTATAAGGGCGGAAGAGGCGATGCGCCTCCCCACTTGCCTGGTAAAATCGCTTATTCCCCAAGCGCCGTAATTGATGGCGCGGTTGGGTTACCCACGTTCGTATTGATGAGAATCCCGTAATAAGGGGGACGCGATCTCTACTTTGACAAGACATGTCAAGAAAACCGCCTCGCGATATGTGCGGTGCTGGTTGAGAAAAACGGTTCAAATAATGACCGGGCCATGGCGTGATGTCGTGCTGTCAAACGTGTCAGCATATTAGATTTGTGGAAATATTATTCTCTATACGGTGGTATGTGGAACTTGTTTTGCAGAGCCAGACACTATCCTTGTGTTCAAAATCTTCCATGGAGTATTCGAAGGAGGAACCCGCCTTGCAATGCCGAAGACAATACTGCGCGCCGGACTCATCGTCATTGAAGCCTGGTTCAGGGGCTACTGAGGGAGTCCTGGATTAGGGGGTCTCCGGACAGCCGGACTATATCCTTTGGGCGGACTGTTGGCCTATGAAGATACAAGATTGAAGACTTCATCCCGTGTCTGGATGGGACTCTCCTTGGCGTGGAAGGCAAGCTAGGCAATACGGATATGTAGATCTCCTCCCTTGTAACCGACTCTGTGTAACACTAGCACCCTCTGGTGTCTATATAAACCAGAGGGTTTAGTCCGTAGGACAACAGACAATCATACCATAGGCTAGCTTCTAGGGTTTAGCCTCTACAATCTCGTGGTAGATCAAATCTTGTAATACTCATATCATCAAGAACAATCAAGCAGGACGTAGGGTATTACCTCCATCAAGAGGGCCGAACCTGGGTAAACATCGTGTCCCCTGCCTCCTGTTACCATCCACCTTAGACGCACAGTTCGGGGCCCCCTACCCGAGATCCACGGGTTTTGACACCGACAGTACATATTTTGACAATGTATATATTATGATCAATACAATAAAACTGGCATCCCTGTTAAACCAGGGCCTCTGTTGCTGTTTCTCTTTAATGAGTTATTTGGTTACATGGGGGCTTCTGCTTTATACAGCAAAGTTGTTATTACCCTTTGATCCATCTTATAGGCCGCACATAAAAATTTGGGGGCTTCCTATTCAAACATAGGTGTATTCACCAAAGAGAACATAGCATTACTACCCAGGTTAAAGGGACCAAAGAGAGTTTGTTGCAAAAGCACAGCTCAAACATAGGTGCCCATTGAGCACAGCTCAAAATATTGCTTGGGGGCTCTTTGGTTATAAAGAACAAAGAGTTCATAACCTTGTAATAGGTTGTAAAAGCCCGGCTTGGAAGCCAGGTGTATTCACCTAAAACCCCGGGTTATCCTGCCTGTATGCCAGATGCTTCTCCATCAGGTAATCCTGATTGACCCGCCGAACTCTTAACAGTCAATCTTTTAAACAAGACCGTGGACTTGTTAAGGTTAAAACGCCGGTTTGTCATGAGAGGGCACGGTTTACGGAAAGCAAGGAGAAGCTTAGGCTGATACAGTCGCCTTCCTTGAAACTTGGATAAACTGGCCTGTGATGCACGATGCTACTCTGACCCCGTGTACTCGTGATAAGTCTATCTTCAAATAAGAACTGAACTTATCTAGGGTTACAATGTTGATTGGGTAATGTGAGAGCCGGCTCACGGAAAGCACGTACCTTCTATCGGTGTCAAAACCGGTGGATCTCGGCTAGGGGGTCCCGAACTGTGCGTCTAGGATCGATGGTAATAGGAGACGGGGGACACGATGTTTACCTAGGTTTGGGCCCTCTCTATAGAGGTAATACCGTACGTCCTGCTTGATTGATATTGATGAATATGGGTGTTACAAGAGTTGATCTACCACGAGATCGTAATGGCTAAACCCTAGAAGTCTAGCCTATGGGGGTATGGTAATGAGTATATGTGGTGTCCTTTCCGGACTATCCCCTTCGGTTTATATAGACGCCGAGGGGATCTTGGGTTTACATGGAGTCGGTTACATAAGAAGGAATCTTTAGTCGCCAAGCTTGCCTTCCACGCCAAGTAGAGTCCAATCCGGACACGGTGCATTCTTCGGCCTTCATTTCTTCACAGCCCATCAGTCCGGCCCATGGATAACAGGCCAGATGCCCAAGGACCCCTTAGTCCAGGACTCCCTCAGTAGCCCCTGAACCTGGCTTCAATGATGAGGAGTCCGGCGCGCAGATTTGTCTTCGGCATTGCAAGGCGGGTTCCCCTTCCTCCGAACCCCAAGATAGTCTTCGGATGCAATGATGGTATCCTGACCTGTTACGCACACCATACACAACCGCAGAGAGAATATAATATTTGCACGAATCCAATCTGTTGACAGCTTTTTCCAACACGACATCGTGTCTATCCGGTTATAATTTCAAGCCGTTTTTCTTCTGCCATTCCATGCTTCAAGACGCAGTTGCTATTGGCATGTCTTGTCGAAACAGAGATCGTGCCCCCCTTATTGCGGGATTCTCATCAATGCGGGCATGGGTAACTCAACCGTGCTGTTTATACAACCCTAGGGAACAGGCGAATCCTAAGGCGAGTGAGGAGGCGTTTAATATATGTTGCCTTTATAAGGAGATAAGGATTCCCTCTTCCTCCCCCCACGCTCTCTCTCCGTATCCACCTTTCCGATCTCAAGCTCCAACGCCCAAGCTCTCATCTCCTTTCCACTCAAGAAACCATGTCCGGTTCTAGTGGTCAGGGCAAGTGGATGGTCTCCTCCGTCAAGGAGGAGGACGTTACTAAGCTCCGGGCGGCCAGATATTTGGCGAAGGAGATCGCCCATCGTCTGCCAGCCACGGGACAAGTCGTCCCCATGCCGGACCCCACAGAGAGGGTAGTATTCATCCCCCATTTCTTCCACGGGCTAGGGTTTCCACTCCACCCTTTCGTCCGTGGGCTGATGTACTACTACGGGATAGATTTCCATGATCTGTCCCTGAATTCCTTCCTCAACATCTCGGCGTTTATCATCGTGTGCGAGGCCTTCCTCCGCATCCATCCCCACTTTGGGCTGTGGCTCAAAGTCTTCAACGTGAAGCTGAAGGTGGTGGATGGCCAGCACACGGAGTGCAGAGGGGTGAGGGAGTCCTGGATTAGGGGGTGTTCGGATAGCCGGACTATACCTTCAGCCGGACTCCTGGACTATGAAGATACAAGATTGAAGACTTCGTCCCATGTCCGGAAGGGACTTTCCTTGGCGTGGATGGCAAGCTTGGCGATACAGATATACAAATCTCCTACCATTGTAACCGACTTTGTGTAACCCTAACCCTCTCCGGTGTCTATATAAACCGGAGGGTTTTAGTCCGTAAGACAACGTACACAACAACAAACATACCATAGGCTAGCTTCTAGGGTTTAGCCTCTCCGATCTCATGATAGATCTACTCTTGTACTACCCATATCATCAATATTAATCAAGCAGGACGTAGGGTTTTACCTCCATCGAGAGGGCCCAAACCTGGGTAAAACTTCGTGTCCCTTGCCTCCTGTTACCATCCGGCCTAGACGCACAGTTCGGGACCCCCTACCCAAGATCCGCTAGTTTTGACACCGACATTGGTGCTTTCATTGAGAGTTCCTCTGTGTCGTCGCTGTCAGGCTTGATGGCTCCTATGATCATCAATAGCGCTGCAGTCCAGGGTGAGACCTTCCTCCCCGGACAGATCTTCGTCTTCGGCGGCTTCGTACTACGGGCCAATTCACTTGGCCATCTGGAGCAGATCGAAAGCTATGCCCCTGGCCGTCAGGTCAGATTTAGAAGCTTAAACTACACGGCTAACATCCGCGGGGACTTGATCTTCGACGGATTCGAGCCACTGCCGAGCGCGCCGCACTGTCACGACGAGCATGATCTAGCTCTGCCGCAGAATAGTGCCCTGGAGGCCGCACCTGCATCGGCTTCGACCCGTAATTTGGAGCCAACTATGCCGCCTCGGGGGCTGCGATCCCAGCGGCGATCGAGCCGAACATCAGCCCCGCACTCTGCGAGACTCGTTACTCCAAGGAGCCGGACTCCGAACCCTCCGTGCCCCTGCTGATCGAATCCGATTGGGCGCCGATCATGGAGTTTACTGCCGTGGACATCTTTCAGCACTCTCCATTCGGCGATATTATGAAATCACGAAAGTCTCTCTCTTTATCAGGAGAGCCCTGGCCGGACCACGGTCAGCAAGGATGGGATACGGACGATGAAGAAATTCAAAGCCCGCCCACCACCCACTTTGTAGCCACTGTCGACGATTTAACCGAGATGCTCGACTTCGACTCCAAAGACATCGACAGTATGGACGCCGATGAAGGAGACGATGAAGAACCAGCGCCTATTGGGCCCTGGAACGCCACCTCGTCATATGACGTATACATGGTGGACGCACCAAAAGATGATGACGAGGAGCGGAAGGACACACCGAAGGCTTGTTCCCTCAAAAAGCAGTCAAAGCGGCGACGCAAGCGCCGCCCCAAATCCCGCCTCGACAGAAATAACGATCACACAGACCCAACGCTGGAGCAGGGCGAACCGCTGCCGGACAACGACAATCCGGATAATCAAACCGAACAAACAAATTCTATCAAGGATAATGGTCCGGACGACATAACGTCGGACAGGCACCCGGAGCAGCAGAATGCCCGTAAAAGCTTGTTGCTACCGCGAGGAGTCTTAAAAAGCAGAAGAAAAGGCTCAAGGCCGCAGAAGACACACTCCAAATCAGATGGAGTAAAATACTCAACACAGCAGCAAGGTACAGCGACAACCGCCCCTCCAAGAGCTACCCAAAGCGGAAGCTGCTACCCGAATTCGATGAGGAGGCCTCAGACCCCCCACAACCAAATATCAAAGCATCCACTTGGTTGGATAGACGACCCCTCTACCAACACAGAGCGGCATACAACGCCGCTCACAATACAACACGCGACCCATGCGAGGGCTCGCACCCAAAGGACGGTTCAACAAGATCCATCTATGGACCACGCAAGCGCGCCCCAGCATACAATGCAACACAACAAACATCCGAACAACGCGGTACACCCAGCTACAGGGGTGCCGCACCCCCCCTATGTTTCACCGATGAGGTGCTGGACCATGAATTTCCAGAGGGATTCAAGCCCGTAAACATAGAGGCATACGACGGAACAACAAACCCTGGGGTCTAGATTGAGGACTACATCCTTCATATCCATATGGCTCGAGGAGATGATCTCCACACCATCAAGTACTTACTCCTCAAGCTCAAAGGGCCAGCTCGTCACTGGCTCAAAGGCCTCCTCGAAGGCTCCATTGGAAGTTGGGAAGAGCTCGAAGACGCCTTTCGGGAAAATTTTCAAGGGACTTATGTACGACCTCCGGATGCGGACGATTTGAGTCATATAACTCAACAGCCCGGAGAGTCAGCCCGAAAGCTTTGGAACATGTTTCTTACTAAAAAGAACCAGATTATAGACTGTCCGGACGCTGAAGCCTTGGCAGCTTTCAAGCATAGCATCCGTGACGAATGGCTCGCCAGACACCTCGGCCAAAATAAGCCGAGACGATGGCCACATTAACAAACCTCATGACCCGCTTTTGCGCGGGTGAGGACAGCTGGCTAGCTAGATGCAGCACCAGCGACCCCAGTACATCTGAAGTTAGAGATGGAAATGGGAAATCACGGCGCAACAGCAATAACAAACGCCGGAATAAAGAAGACATCATGAAGGGCATGACAGTAAATGCCAGATTCAAAAGCTCTCGGCCAGGTCAAAAGCCCTCCCTAAAGGCATCAGGGACGAATTGTCCAGCCTCAACAAAATTCTGGACCAAGTATGTCAGATCCATAGCACCCCTGGTAAACCTGCTAATCATACCCACAGAGAATGTTGGGTCTTCAAGCAGTCTAGCAAGCTCAATGCCGTACATAAGGGGGAGAATACACCAAGTGAAGACGAGGATGAGCCTCCCAAGCAAGACACGGCGGAACAAAAGAAATTTCCACCAGAAGTCAAAACAGTAAACGTGTTACACATGATCAAGGGAAAAAACAACACGGCACTCCCAGGAAAATATACCCAAGTGCCTGTCACCGCGAAGTCCTGCCACTGGTCGTCTCAACCGATCACTTTCGACAATCGCAATTACTCAACAAGTATCCAACACGCAGGATGGGCTGCCCTGGTATTAGACCCAGTAATTGGTGGATATCACTTCACACGAGTCTTGATGGACGGCGGCAGCAGCCTAAACTGAATATATCAGGACACAATCCGCGGGATGCGGCTAGACCCAACACAAATTTGCCATAGCAATACTACCTTTAAAGGAGTAACACCAGGCCCAGGGGCTCGCTATACGGGCTCCCTCCTACTACAGGTTATATTCGGCAACCCCGATAACTTCCTTCGCGAGCATTTAACCTTCCACATCGCTCCGTTTCAAAGTGGCTATCAAGCACTGCTCGGACGCGAAGCTTTCGCTCGCTTTAATGCAATACCACACTACGCCTCCCTCACACTCAAGATGCCCGGTCCACGTGGCATCATTTCAGTGAACGGAAATATCAAGCGATCTCTGCATGCCGAAGAGAGTGCGGCTGCCTTGGCAGCTGCACAATAAAGGCGCCCGGACCAGTGAAAGCATCCAAATAGGTCGTCAAGACCTTAGACACAACTAATCAAGTTCGGCGCCGCTATTTATACCGAATAAGTGGACGCACCCCTATTTGTCAATGCAAGGGGCTCAACGCGCACAGACAAGTGGCAATTTCTTATCATCTTGAATTATACATGGTTTCTTTAAAAACTATCTTTTTGCACGACAACTTTTTCACTTAACTTCCTCTCTTTTACAGACGATCATCATGCTACACCCGTCCAGGATACGGCAAAATGGAGACACAGGCGCAGACGTGCAGTAGGGACCCGCTCAAAGGATTCTTTTTAGATTAAGACCCTGCGTAAACCTTTTTTACTATCTCTTGTTGATACATATCCACCATTGAGAAGGATGCTGACGTCTTGGCATGTGGCCACGCTAGAACAATGCACGTACCTGGACACAAGGGGCTTCTTACAAAGGCCATTATTTAGGCCCGGTTTATACCACAAAGACCGAATACCTTAGGGAGTGTTCGGCGTCGCGAGTTTGGCCCTATATGCATCAGCTCCGAATCATTGTCTTTGGTCAAATGTTGGGTTTGCCTGGCTCCTGTGTTTTGGTGCCTTACGTTCCGCTTTACCGGCTAAGGTAGCACCAGGAGAACTACTGTGATTGTGCCCTGGTTCATCCGGACGAGCACCTCAATAGAGAAAGCGGAAAACTGACTATCATGATATAGTGTGAGACTGGTCAACCACTCGATGACCTGTGGGAACGTTAGAATTCCTCCGCCTTAATGAAGGGCCATTTTCCGGCCAGGCATGTACGCACCCCGGAATCGGGAGAGTGCGGAGCCACCAGGGGCTATCTAGTAGCCCCACTGTCAAACTCCTATGGCTAAGTGAAAGTGCTAAAGCATTATAGTCCGGTTGCCTCGCTCGCTCCGCTATCACCTCCTTAATAGGACCAAGACGTTGGGTTAAGTGTGAACGCGTGTTTTTGCGAGCACCTCCGCATTATATGCGTGGGGGTTGAAGCCGACGACTGCAATCTTTCAGGTTATACACATGTATACATAAACGGCCGCCCAGGAGGCATCATATTACTTTGAGGCAAAAGTATAAAAATAGCCTTATAAAAATTTATAAAATCATTTCACTTACAATGAGATTACATATCATTCAAAACATAATATTTTTTGAGCACTGGGTCTCTATCAAACGGGCACCCTCAAGAACTTCTTCAAAGTAGTGCTCAGCAGCCTTTCGACCTATGGCCGAATCCCGCGCTGCAACATTGGTAGCATCCATCTCCGCCCAGTATGCCTTAACACGGGCAAAGGCCATCCATGCGTGCTCTATGCACGCCGACCTCTTCATCGCATTAATGCGCGGCACCACGTCAAGGAACTGCTGCACCAAGCTGAAATAGCTGTTCGGTTTTGACCTTTCCGGCCATAGCTGATCCACAACAAACCTCATGGAGAGTCCGGACAACCTATTTAGTTCGGCCCATTCGGCTAATTGGTCAGTCAATGAAAGCGGACGCTTGGGAGAATGGAATTGTCTCCAAAACAGCTGGTCTACTTCACGGTCCGTCTGACCCTGGAAGTACTTGGCCGCATCGGCAGCGCTCGCCGCCAAATCCATATACACATCCTCCGAACTCCACAGCCGATCCAGAGGGGCATACCATGGATCTCCGAACGTCCTCCGCAACATAAAGGATTTCCCAGCTACAATATCCCCGGCTTCCCGCAACTCCTCCTTCTTTGCCCTCATAGCAGAGCGGAGGTCTTTTCTCATCGCAGCAGCCTTCTCAAGGTCCGATGCCTTGGCTTGGTTTTCCTTTTCAAGAACCCGGCAACGTTCGGCAGCGGCTTTTAATTCTATGGACATCTTGGCCATCTTGTCTCGGCTCTCGCCATGCGCGGCCCTCTCGGCTTGCAACTCTTCGGCCGCCTTCAAAGCAGCTGCATTACCCAACCTCGCTTGTTCCTTGGCTTGGGCAAGTTCTGCCCGCAAGGCTTCAACAGTGGCAGCTCCATCTGCAGTCACAACCTATTAAAGATACTGGCATCATGTTGCTCTTCCTATGTGACGTTTACCAGATAATGACACTTACCCCGTGCCTCGTCAAGCCTTTTGTTAACAAGCTCGATGTTGGCGTTTGCCGCATCCAACTGCCATTCTAAATGGGCAAACTCGCTAGTCCGGCTAGCCACCGGAGCTTCCATCACCTGCACATAGAGGCAGTATGGTTATTACCTGGGAATATGATCCTCTATTCGTCGTCTTTTCCAACGACAACCAGAGTCTCAGGGGCTACTATCTACACAGGGCACGCCTAGCATGTGCAGGACTATCATACATTCTTTTGCGTACCTCAAAGCCTGTCAGTAGACTCATAAAAGCTTCATGCAATCCGCTTTCGGCGGATGAGATTCTCTCCATCACCGTATTCATCAGCACACGGTGTTCATCTGAGATGGCCGCTCTCCCCACCAACTCCCTCAGAACATCCGATCGCACTCTAGACGGTGTCGGACTCTTTTGTCTGCTCTCTTCGGGAGCCGGACACTGGGAGCTTCGGGGGTCAATGAGATTATCTTCTGGCCTCACCAGACTCGGAGAGGCCCTCTGCGACGACACTTCAGGGTCGCCCACTTCTGGAGCGGAGGAGTCTGGAGGAGGCGTTTCGCTCTCCATCATCTTTGGAAGAAGATCCCCCGAAGACGAGCTCATTTGAGAGGGGCTAAGGCCCGAACTGCAAAGATATATGCGGTGGTTATTTTCTCAGAGGAAAAAGATGGCATATCTGTACTATTAAAGTATTTTGGGTCACTTACGACTCGCGGGAGAATTGATCCCCCTGCGGACTTTGTGCGGCAACAGCGCCCCCAAGGTAGGACCCTCTGTGGGAGACTTCTTCTCCCGTTTGGAAGCTTCAGCTTCCGAATCCCCGGGCGCAGTCCTTTTCCTCTTCTGGTCGTCTTCCTTCATGGAGACGCTCGCTCCCTCGGTTAGAATGGGCAGCGTTGGGGGCCCGTGTCCTCCCATATAATCCCCCAGAGTATCTTCCTTCAAGGGCTTCGGGCAAGGTGTGGTATGGAGCATCTTTTCCAATACCGGATTTTCCAAACCCTCAGGGAGGGGGGCCGAACGCCGAATCAACTTCGCCTTTGTTAGCCAGTCCTGGTCAAAAAGCGAACTCTCAGAAATAACTTCATAACAAAGGAGAGATAGTATGTTCGGCCGGAAGATGCCTTACCTGTTCGGCGGCGCGGTTACTACTCAGGCCCACGTCCTCGGTGATTTCCGGACACTCCACCTGAGGTCCGAAGAATGACTTGTACATCTCCTCATGCGTCAGGCCGAGAAAATTTTGAATAACACGCGGTCCTTCGGGATTGAACTACCACAGGCAAAGAGGCCGGTGTTTGCAAGGCTGGACTTGACGAACTAGCATAACTTGTATTACTGCAACCAAACTGAAATCTCCATTGAAGAGATCTCGAGTGCGGCTTTGCAGTATAGGCACGTCCTTGGCTGGACCCCAGATCAGACCTCTGCTGATCCGTGACATCAGTTGTGGTGGAGGGCCTGATCGGAAAACAGGGGCGGCTGCCCACTTGGCACTTCTAGGGGCCGTGATGTAGAACCACTCCTGTTGCCACAATTCAGACACCTCTGGGATGGAACCTTTGGGCCACGGAGCTCCCATCATCTTGCGTATTGAGGCACCTCCACACGCTGCATGTTGCCCCTCGATCATCTTCGGCTTTACTTCAAAGGTCTTGAGCCATAGGCCAAAGTGAGGGGTAACCCGGAGGAAGGCCTCGCACACGACAATAAATGTCGTGATATGAAGAAAGGAGTCTGGAGCTAGATCATGGAAGTCTAGCACATAATAAAACATCAAACCCCTGACGAAAGGATCCAGAGCAAGGCCTAGAGCTCGGAGGAAGTGGGAGACGAACACGACGTTCTCGTTGGGTTCGGGGGTGGGGATGGCCTGCCCTCGGGGAGGCAGCCGATGCAAATCTCGGCGGTCAGATATCTGGCCTCCCTCAACTTTTTGATGTCTTCTTCCATGACGGAGGAAGGCACCCATCGGCCTTGAAGGCTAGATCTGGACATGACTGAAGGTTCGGAGCACCTGACCTGAACTTTGGGCGTTTGAGCTTGAGGTGGGGGAAGGATTCGATTGAGCACGTGAGGGAAAAATGAAAGCCTTGTCCCTTTATAAAGAGGGTGAATATCAAGCGTCCTCTTCGTGTCCGTTTGGACTTGCCTATAATCTAGGATTCCTAGAAGTGGTTGCGTTACCCACGCCCGTATTGATGAGAATCCCAGAATAAGGGGACACGATCTCTGCTTTAACAAGATGTGCCAAGGAAACTGCCTCGCATGACGCGCTGAGGTGGGATAATAGAATGATTTGGATAAAGGCTTGGCCCTCGTGTGTCGCACTATGGAATACGTCAGCAGATTAGATTTGTGTAAATATTATTCTCTCTATGGCAATATGTGGAAACTTATTTTGCAGAGTCGGACACTATCTTTGTGTTCAAAATCTTCTATGAAGTACTTGGAGGAGGAACACGCCTTGCAATGTCGAAGACAATCTGCATGCCGGACTCGTCATCATTGAAGCCTGGTTCAGGGGCTACTGAGGGAGTCCTGGATTAGGGGGTGTTCGGCTAGCCAGACTATACCTTCAGCCAGACTCCTGGACTACGAAGATACAAGATTGAAGACTTCGTCCCATGTCCGGAAGGGACTTTCCTTGGCGTGGAAGGCAAGCTTGGCAATACGGATATGCAGATCTCCTATCATTGTAACCGACTTTGTGTAACCCTAACCCTCTCCGGTGTCTATATAAACCGGAGGGTTTTAGTCCGTAGGACAACATACACAACAACAATCATACCATAGGCTAGCTTCTAGGGTTTAGCCTCTCCGATCTCGTGGTAGATCTACTCTTGTGCTACCCATATCATCAATATTAATCAAGCAGGACGTAGGGTTTTACCTCCATCGAGAGGGCCCGAACCTGGTTAAAACTTCGTGTCCCTTGCCTCATGTTACCATCCGGCCTAGACGCACAGTTCTTGACCCCCTACCCAAGATCTGCCGGTTTTGACACCGACAAGGGGCCATGGTGAGCAAGCTATCCAACATCCTGGCCCAAAGGCACCTTTGTGGAGACAGTAAAGGAATGGCAGAAGCAGTGGTTCTACATTACATAACCTCGCGGCGCCACTTGGGCCGCAGCTGCCGAATTCCGCTCCAGTGCCCCCATGGGACTCACCTCCTGGGTCGAGAAGAGTCCGGACTGGTGTTCACCTAACGAGCCGATAGTGCTGCAGACGCGCATTCAAAGCATGGTGACCAAGGACATCAAGCTCGTTCACGTTATCCAGGTGATGCTAATCCGCCGGATTCTTCCGTGCCAGTGCCAAAGACACCCTTTATGGGAGTTCAATTCGAAGAAGCACCAGACCCTAAAAAGGCTCTTCGATACTTCTCACGAAGTGGCCTGGAAGTTGCTCTTTAAGGGCAATGAGAAGCCACCCGACCGTGGTCACAATTCTAACCGCCCCGCCGACAAGGTATGTTACTTTTGACGTATTCCCAACTTTAATGCTTCGAGGATGACATCTAAGATCTTAGTATTGCTCTCTCGGGACTGGGTGGAGAGGGCGAAGCGGATCCAGTTTCTGGCTCCATTGCCCGAAGAGACTGTCATCCCGCGCTTGGCGAAGATGCTGGTACCGGCGCCATATACGGCGCTGGAGAAGAAAGCCAAGGGGGCCAAGAGTGGCCCCCGTCGCAAGGGCACTTCAAACGCGATGTCCCAAGACGACGAGGCCCATTCCTTTGTCCCCGAGGACAACGATGAGGAAGAGGAGGAGGAGGAGGAAAACAACCCTCTTCCCGAGGAGGAGGAGAAGAAGAAGAGGGTGGCATCGGCACATTTGGAGGCGAAAGCGCCCAAAAAGGGGAAGGGCGCCCCAGCGGTCGACACCGCGTGGGACGTTGACAGTAGCCCAGAACGTCGCCCCCGTACTAGGCCCCAGGCCGCATCGTAAGTGACATGGTGTGACGCCCTGACACCGTTGCGCCAGGTGTCTTCCAGCTATTCGCCGACGTTGCCATGTCATGTGCTTGCGTGTTGCATTTCATCATGTCATCATGGGCATTGCATCATCATATTTTCAACACTTGCATCCATTCGGATCTCCCAGTTCTTTCCGTTGTCCGTTCTGAGCCCAGACACACTTGCACGCGCCCACGACATGTCCGAAATATTATTTTATAAGTGGCCGCAAAGTGTTCTCGGAATGGGTTGAAAGTTGGTGTGCGGTGTTGTTTTGTTGTCAGTAGACCGCCTGCCAAGTTTCATTGCATTCGGAGTCCGTTTGATGCCCCCAACGGATAACTATAGCGACAATATAGTCGGTCAATCGTCGGACGTTTTCGGTCTCCGGAAACAATGCCGGGCTGCATCTCTCCCCTCTTCTCTCAGACCAACCCGCTCTCCACAGTCCACCTAGGCCCAGCCTACCCCTCTTTGCATCGTGCATCAACCCCTCGCGTGTGTCTGAAACTTACCCAAACCCGACCCAGACAGTCATCACCGTTGGATCCGGATCATCCCCAAACATCCCTAAAACATCTCCGTTTTATTAATTGGACTTCCCAACCTAGTTATCTCGGCCCGTCCGGTTTTGATTGGAGGGACCAAATCGCGCTACACCTAGTTCCCCAATTATCTTCGGTTTAGTTTTGCACTCACCTAGTCTAATTTTCTCAACCGCCCGATTTCGATTGAAGGGTCCGAATCTACCCTAAACTTCCCCCCCCCTCTTTCCATATATAAAAGACTCCTAGTCTAAATCTGGACAAAACCCTAAAATCTAGGACTTGTCCCTCCACCCGCCGCCACACTCTCCACCAAATCCCCTCTCGGGATCCATCCCTCCCCAACCATCGCTCGCCACCTACAGCCTCTAGATCCCGAGCCGCGCTGCCGCATCGTCCTCGCCATTCCTTCGCGCGTGCCAAGCCACCGAGCCACCCGAGCTCCCCTGTTTGAGGCCGACATCTTCAACCGGCCTCGACCGAGACCCGTCTTCCTCGACGACCCCTTCCTGCAGGACCCCTTCGTGCCGCCCCTCTCTTTTCCTTCCTTTCTCCTCTGGTCCTTCTCCCTCCGCTCCTCGCTCTCACCTCGTTTCCCTGCAGGAACAAAACAGAGCTGCCTCCTCTTAAACCACCATGGCGTCCGAGGCCTCCTTGCAAGACCACCACCGCCACCAAGGACAGCCGCCGTCCAGGGCCCTTGCCGGTGTGCCCTGCTTCTTCCTCCTCCTCAAGGAGATGCCCTCGCCTTGAGCATCAGCGTGCTAAGGCCCGCCTTCTGAAGTCCGTCATCACCGGAGCTCCCCACCACTAGTAGGTCGACGCACCTTCTCCTCCTTCCCCTCCTTCCTATCGATCTCTCTCACCGGACTCCCTCTGTCTTCTCTATAACAGAGAACATCACAAGCCGCGTTCCGACCGGGTCCGAGGCCCTCCGACCTTTCGCCAGTGTTCCCCTTCGGATCACGTCGCCAAAGCCCCGTCCCTGCTGCTCCTCGCGGTCGTCTTCTTCCTACGCGCCGCCAATGACAGGTCCAGCCTCTACTTTGAGCAGAGGAGGAGGACGCTCGTGTCTCGCCGCCCGAGCACCGCCGCCTGCCCTCGTCCCCGACGCCAACAAGCTCGCCGCCGCCGGATTCATGTCTCCATCCTGCCCATGCTCGTGAATGCTCGCCTCCACCGGCTGTCTGCAAGCAGCAGCACCGTCGCGGACAAGGTGAGTGCTACATCTTGAGCTTGCATTCGTTTTGCCGAAGAGTAAGGGATGATGCAACAAAGTAGCGTAAGTATTTCCCTTAGTTTTTGAGAACCAAGGTATCAATCCAGTAGGAGCCCACGCTCAGGTCCCTCGTACCTGCACAAAGCAATAGCTACTCGCAACTAACGCGATTAGGGGTTGTCAAGCCCTTCACGGTCACTTACGAGAGTGAGATCTGATAGATATAATATTTTTGGTATTTTTGGTATAAAGATGCAAAGTAAAAAGTAAAAGCAAACTAAAAAAGCAAAGCAAGATTAAAGTAATGAAGATTGATATGATGAGAATAGACCCGGGGGCCATAGGTTTCACTAGTGGCTTCTCTCAAGAGCATAAGTATTCTACGGTGGGTGAACAAATTACTGTTGAGCAATTGACAGAATTGAGCATAGTTATGAGTATCTAGGCATGATCATGTATATAGGCATCATGTCCGTGACAAGTAGATCCAAACGATTCTGCATCTTTACTCCACTCATCGACCGCTATCCAGCATGCATCTAGAGTATTAAGTTAAAAACAGAGTAACGCCTTAAGCAAGATGAAATGATGTAGAGAGATAAATTCATGCAATATGAAATAAACCCCATCTTGTTATCCGATGGCAACGATACAATACGTGCCTTGCTGCCCCTTCTGTCACTGGGTAAAGACACCGCAAGATCGAACCCAAAGCTAAGCACTTCTCCCATGGCAAGAACTACCATTCTAGTTGGCCAAACCAAACAGATAATTCGAAGAGACTTGCAAAGATAACCAATCATACATAAAAGAATTCATAGAAGATTCAAATATTATTCATAGATAGACTTGATCATAAACCCACAATTCATCGGTCTCAACAAACACACCGCAAAAAAAAGATTACATCGAATAGATCTTCACAACAGAGGGGGAGAACTTTGTATTGAGATTCAAAGAGAGAGAAGAAGCCATCTAGCTACTAACTATGGACCTGAAGGTCTGAGGTAAACTACTCACACTTCATCGGAGAGGCTATGATGATGTAGAAGCCCTCCGTGATGACGGCCCTCTTCCGGCGGAGCTCCGGAACAGGCCCCAATATGGGATCTCGTGGATACAGAAAGTTGCGGTGGTGGAATTAGATTTTTGGCTCCTGTTCTGATAGTTTGGGGGTACGTGGGTATATATAGGAGGAAGAAGTACGCCGGAGGAGCAACAAGGGGCCCACGAGGCGGGGGCGCGCCCCCCACCCTCGTGACCGCCTCTTTTGTTCCTTGGAGCAGGGTCCAAGTCTCCTGGATCACGTTCTGTGAGAAAATCACATTCCCGAAGATTTTATTCCGTTTGGACTCCGTTTGATATTCCGTTTATCTATAACACTGAAATAGACAAAAAAACATCAATTCTGGGCTGGGCCTCCGGTTAATAGGTTAGTCCCAAAAATAATATAAAAGTAGAAAATAAAGCCCAATATAGTCCAAAACAGTAGATAATATAGCATGGAGCAATCAAAAATTATAGATACGTTGGAGACGTATCAGGCATCCCCAAGCTTAATTCCTGCTCTTCCTCGAGTAGGTAAATGATAAAAAGAGAATTTTTGATGCAGAGTGCTACTTGGCATAATTTCAATGTAAATCTGCTTAATTGTGGTATGAATATTCAGATTAGAAAGATTCAAGACAAAAGTTTATATTGACATAAAAAAATAATACTTCAAGCATACTAATAAAGCAATTATACAAAATCATATAGTCTGGCTATGCTCCATCTTCACCACACAAAGTATTTAAATCAGGCACAACCCCGATGACAAGCCAAGCAATTGTTTCATACTCTAACTTTTTTCAAAACTTTTTCAATCTTCATGCAATACATGAGCGTGAGCCATGGATATAGCACTATAGGTGGAGTAGAATGGTGGTTGTGGAGAAGAAAAAAAGGAGAAGATGGTCTCACATCAACTAGGCGTATCAACGGGCTATGGAAATGCCCATCAATAGATATCAATGTGAGTGAGTAGGGATTGCCATGCAACGGATGCACTAGAGCTATAAGTGTATGAAAGCTCAAAAAGAAACTAAGTGGGTGTGCATCCAACTTGCTTGCTCATTAAGACCTAGGGAAATTTTGAGGAAGCCCATCATTGGAATATACAAGCCAAGTTCTATAATGTAAAATACCCACTAGTATATGAAAGTGATAACATGAGAGACTCTCTACTATGAAGATCATGGTGCTACTTTGAAGCACAAGTGTGGTAAAAGGATAGTAACATTGTCCCTTCTCTCTTTTTCTCTCATTTTTTAATTTGGGCCTTTTCCTTCTTTTTTTGTGGCCTCTTTTAATTTGGGCTTCTTTGGACTCTCTTTTTTTGGCCGGAGTCTCATCCCGACTTATGGGGGAATCATAGTCTCCATCATTCTTTCCTCACTGGGACAATGCTCTAATAATGATGATCATCACACTTTTATTTTTCTTATAACTCAACAATTACAACTGGATACTTAGAACAAAATATGACACTATGTGAATGCATCCGGCGGTGTATCAGGATATGCAATATGACAATGATGAATGTGTCATGAACGGAATGGTGGAAAGTTGCATGGCAATATATCTCGGAATGGATATGGAAATGCCATAATAGGTAGGTATGGTGGCTATTTTGAGGAAGGTATATGGTAGGTGTATGATACCGGCGAAAGGTGTGCGGTATTAGAGAGGATAGCAAAGGTGGAAGGGTGAGAGTGCATATAATCCATGGACTCAACATTAGTCAGAAAGAACTCATATACTGATTGCAAAAATCTAGAAGTTATCAAAGCAAAGTATTACGCGCATGCTCCTAGGGGGATATATTGGTAGGAAAAGACCATCGCTCGTCCCTGACCGCCACTCATAAGGAAGACAATCAATAAATAAATCATGCTCCGACTTCATCACATAACGGTTCACCATACGTGCATGCTACGGGAATTACAAACCTTAACACAAGTATTCTTTAAATTCACAACTACTCAACTAGCATGACTTTAATATTATCACCTCCATATCTCAAAACAATTATCATGCTTCAATATTTTCTTAGTATTCAACACACTCAAAAGAAAGTTTCACAAATCTTGAATACCAAGCATATTATTATTAAGCAAATTACCATGCTATTAAGAGACTCTAAAAATAATTTAAGTGAAGCATGAGAGATCAATAGTTTCTTTAAAACGAATCCACCACCGTGCTCTAAAAGATCTAAGGGAAGCACATAGAGCAAAATTATAATGCTCAAAAGATATAAGTGAAGCACATAGAGCAAAACTACTTAGCTCAAAAGATATAAGTGAAGCACATAGAGTATTCTATCAAATTTTAATTCATGTATGGCTCTCTCAAAAGGTGTGTACAGCTAGGATGATTGTGTCATACTAAGACACAAAGACACAAATAATACAAGATGCTCCAAGCAAATCACATATCATGTTGGTGAATAAAAATATAGCTCCAAGTAAATTACCGATGGAAGTGGACGAAAGAGGGGATGCCTACCGGGGCATCCCCAAGCTTTGACTTCTTGGTGTACTTGGATTATCTTGGGGGTTCCATGGGCATCCCCAAGCTTATGCTCTTGCCACTCCTTGTTCCATGATCCATCAAAAGAATTTACCCAAAACATGAAAACTTCACAACACAAAACTCAAAATAGAAAACTCGTGAGCTCCGTTAGCGAAAGAAAACAAAAGACCACTTCAAGGTACTGTAATGAACTCATTCTTTATTTATATTGGTGTTAAACCTACTGTATTCCAACTTCTCTATGGATTATAAACTACTTTACTAGCCATAGATTCATCAAAATAAGCAAACAACACACGAAAAACAGAATCTGTCAAAAACAGAACAGTCTGTAGTAATCTGTAGCTAGCGCAAGATCTGGAACCCCAAAAATTCTAAAATAAATTGCTGGACGTGTGGAATGTATCTATTAATCATCTTCAAAAATAATTAACTAAATAGCACTCTTCAAATAAATATTACAGCAGTTCTCGTGAGCGCTAAAGTTTCTGTTTTTTTACAGCAAGTTCAACAAGACTTTCCCCAAGTCTTCCCAACGGTTCTACTTGGCACAAACACTAATTAAACACAAAAAACACAACCAAAACAGAGTCTACATAATTTATTTATTAAATAACAGCAAGGAAAAATATTGGGATGTCTCCCAACAAGCGCTTTTCTTTAAAGCCTTATAGCTAGGCATTGATAATTTTAATGATGCTCACATGAAAGACAAGAATTGAAGCACAAAAGGAGCATCATAAAGCATGTGACAAACACATCTAAGTCTAACATACTTCCTATGCATAGGCATCTTATAGGCAAAAAAATTATCAAGGCAAGCAAAAACTAGCATATGCAAGGAAGAGGAAAGAAACAATAGCAATCTCAACATAACGAGAGGTAATTTAGTAACATGAAAATTTCTACCACCATATTTTCCTCTCTCATAGTAATTACATGTAGGATCATAAGAAAATTCAACAATATAGCTATCACATAAAATATTCTCAACATGATCCACATGCATGCAAAGTTGGCACTTTTCCGAAATAGTGGGATTAACATTAACTAAAGTCATGACCTTCCCAAACGCACTTTTCTCAAAAACTTCATAAGATTGAACATTCTATAAATACGTGGGATCTAAATTTGAAATTCTTCCAAACCCACTTTCAATATTATTGCAAACATTATAATCAATCTCATATTCATCATGGGGTTTAAATAAATTTTCAAGATCAAAAGAAGAATCACCCCAATCATGATCATTGCAACAAGTAGAGGACATAACAAAACTAGCATCCCCAAGCTTAGGGTTTTACATATTATTAGCACAATTGTCATTAATAGAATTTATAATAACATCATTGCAAGCATGCTTTTTATTCAAAGATCTAGCATGAATCACTTCATAACATACTTCATTGCAATTTTCAGATTCACGAATTTCAAGCAAAACTTCATAAAGATAATCTAGTGCATAAAACTCACTAGCAATTGGTTCAACATAACTGGATCTCTTAAAAAGATTAGCAAGCGGATGAGGATCCATAAATCTTAGGTTCTCTGTTTAGTAATAAATAAATGACTATTCCAACCATACGAGCAAACAAAAAGCAAACGGGCCAGAAGAGGCAAATAGAGAGGGAGGATAGAGAGAGAGGGCGAATAAAATGGCAAGGGTGAAGTGGGGGAGAGGAAAACGAGAGGCAAATGGCAACTAATGTAATGCGAGAGATAGGGATTGTGATGGGTACTTGGTATGTTGACTTTTTGCGTAGACTCCCCGGCAACGGCGCCAGAAATCCTTCTTGCTACGTCTTGAGCTTGCGTTGGTTTTCCCCGAAGAGGAAGGGATGATGCAGCACAGTAGTGTAAGTATTTCCCTCAGTTTTTGAGAACCAAGGTATCAATCCAGTAGGAGCCCACGCTCAAGTCCCTCGTACCTGCACAAAGCGATAGCTACTCGCAACCAACGCGATTAGGGGTTGTCAAGCCCTTCACGGTCACTTACGAGAGTGAGATCTGATAGATATAATATTTTTGGTATTTTTGGTATAAAGATGAAAAGTAAAAAGTAAAAGAAAAGTAAAAAGTAAAAGCAAAGTAAAAAAGCAAAGCAAAATGTAGCGACTAGACCTCAAACGGTCTGATCTCTGTGCTCCGGTGTCATCCCTGGATCAGTAATGCTGACACCACACAGTACTCGAAGGATTTATAGCAGAGTAGCAATCACACACTTATTACATCGAGTGTCTCATAAGAGAACTTATTACAATAAATATGGCTTAAGGCCATCTAATAACGATAACAGCGGAAGGCTTGGAAGATAAGTGAGTCCATCAACTCCAACGGCATCACTGAGTATAGAACCATGACCTAAAAACTCCTTAATCGTCGTCTGAAAAGTCTGCAACATTAACGTTGCAGCCCGAAAACGGGTCAGCACATGGAATATGCTGGCAAGGTAACACACAGAGAGTAATGGAATGAAACAGCTATACTATATGCATATTTGGCTGGTGGAAATCTCTATGGTTACAGTTTTGCGTAAAGCCAATTTTTCCCTACTTCAAAGGAAGAAATTTAATTACTATCATGGTAGTTGTTAAACATTGAGAATGGTTGACAGCATTCTCAATCCCAATTAAGCATCATCATTAAACATAACCCAACAAAATTAATTTAGAGTAACATGTTGAGATTCACATGAAAATCCAAGTACTAGATACTCAAGATGTCCATAACTGGGGACACGGCTAACCATGATTAGTTTATTACACTCTGCAGAGGTTTGCGCACTTTTCCCCACAAGACTCGATCGCCTCCGTTTGGTTTCTCGCACTACATGGTGTTTGAGAAGACGGATGACCGAGACATAGTCTTTCAGAAGCGCTAGCACCTTACGATCGGGTAGACCGTACCACCTACATCCCCTACATCTGCTAGTCTACCACTGTAAGAGCTCGCACAACTTAGTCAACTATGCTAGAGCCCATAATAGCTTGTGACTGCACACGGAAGTTTCTAGTATGAATAGTCTCATGATCCCTTTGAGCCTGGGTGGCGATCCAAAAGAAAACAGGCAAGTCCTGGAATACCCAGGTGCCTCAATCCACCCAGATGTGTGTTTAAGTTGCCACCTTAGATAAACCATTAATTAACAATCTCACATCTGTCATGGATATCACTCACCCAATCCACGTCTACTAGCATAGCACGGCATAATAAGCAAACGTAGAAGTAACTCCCAAAGGTTTGATAATAAATAGGTAATAGGTACTACCTCATCTACTTCCCATCCCACAATTTAATTAGATCCTAATCATGCAATGTGCGAGGATTTATCTAATGCAATAAAACTGGGTAGTAGAAAAGGTATGATCAAAGTGTTACTTGCCTTGCTGATGATCCGCAAAACCTAATGATTCGAAGTAACAGGCGGCGCACTCCGGGTACTCTATCGCAGACAAACTAACAAGCATACAATAAGTACTCATCTAATGCACAGGTAAAACTCAAATAAGAGATCTAACCAGAAGGTTCAACTTAAGAACTTCGGTTGGCAAAAAGAATCAAATCGAACGAAGCAACGAAAGTCAAACGGCGAAAGAAACAACTTCGTTCTAGTAATCTGGATCTAGGTCAAATTTTACAGTCGAAAAATCTTGTTTAAGTTGATTAAACGAATAGAGGGTTTCGAGACGAATCCCTAGGCGCTTGAATCACCTGATTCCGATAAACGAGCAAAAAGTTATACTAAAACGAAAATCGGATCAGGAATCGCGATCAGAAAAATCATGGATTTAATCCGAGAAAAAGAAAAACGACGAACGCCGATTTTTTTTCTTCTTTTTCGGCACAGAAAATGAGGTGCGACGAACATCGGCGGTGGAATCCGGCGGCGGCGGCGGCGGACGTCGGCGGCGGCTAGGGCGGGGCTGGCTAGGGTTTCTCCCCGGGGCCGGGCCTCGGCTTATATAGGCCTCCCGGGTCGGTGTCCAGGTCGGACACGGCCCGTTAAGTTGGTTCGTTTTTTTAATTATTCCTCTCGGAAGAAAAATAAAAATAAATACTAAACAGACTCCAAAAATTCCGAAATTAATTTTCACGGGCTTCTAAAATCAAGCCGCACAAGGTGAACATTTATTTGGGCCCTAAATGCAATTTTGAAATACACACTTTTTTCCTAAATTCAAATAAAACACCGAAAAACTCCGAAATAAAATCTTATTTGATTTTATTATTAAATCCTCAATATTTCTTTATTTTGGGAAATTCATTTTATTCCCTCTCTCATATTTTTATAATAGAAATAATTGATGATAAAATAAATAAAATCAAATGATCCTATTCTCAAAATTTGAGAAAACTCAAATATGAAAATAACGAAATCCCCAACTCTCTCCGTGGGTCATTGAGTTGCGTAGAATTTCTAGGATCAACCAAAATGCAAAATAAAATATGATATGCATGATGCTCTAATGTATAACATTCCAAATTGAAAATTTGGCATGTTACACAAGATTAAAGTAATGAAGATTGATATCATGAGAATAGACTCGGGGGCCATAGGTTTCACTAGTGGCTTCTCTCAAGAGCATAAGTATTCTACGGTGGGTGAACAAATTAGTGTTGAGCAATTGACAGAATTGAGCATAGTTATGAGAATATCTAGGCATGATCATGTATATAGGCATCACATCCGTGACAAGTAGATCGAAATGATTCTGCATCTACTACTATTACTCCACTCATCGACCGCTATCCAGCATGCATCTAGAGTATTAAGTTAAAAACAGAGTAACGCCTTAAGCAAGATGACATGATGTAGAGAGATAAATTCATGCAATATGAAATAAACCCCATCTTGTTATCCTCGATGGCAACGATACAATACGTGCCTTGCTGCCCTTCTGTCACTGGGTAAGGACACTGCAAGATCGAACTCAAAGCTAAGCACTTCTCCCATGGCAAGAACTACCAATATAGTTGGCCAAACCAAACGCATAATTCGAAGAGACTTGCAAAGATAACCAATCATACATAAAAGAATTCAGAGAAGATTCAAATATTATTCATAGATAGACTTGATCATAAACCCACAATTCATCGGTCTCAACAAACACAACGCAAAAAAAAAGATTACATCGAATAGATCTCCACAAGAGAGGGGGAGAACTTTGTATTGAGATTCAAAGAGAGAGAAGAAGCCATCTAGCTACTAACTATGGACTCGAAGGTCTGAGGTAAACTACTCACACTTCATCGGAGAGGCTATGATGATGTAGAAGCCCTCCGTGATGACGGCCCTCTTCCGGCGAAGCTCCGGAACATGCCCCAAGATTGGATCTCATGGATACAGAAAGTTGCGGCGGTGGAATTAGGTTTTTGGCTCCTGTTCTGATAGTTCGGGGGTATGTGGGTATATATAGGAGGAAGAAGTACGACGGAGGAGCAACGAGGGGCCCATGAGGCAGGGGGCGCGCCCCCACCCTCGTGACTGCCTCTTTTGTTCCTTGGAGCAGGGTCCAAGTCTCCTGGATCACGTTCAGTGAGAAAATCACGTTCCCGAAGATTTTATTCCGTTTGGACTCCGTTTGATATTCCGTTTATGTGAAACTATGAAATAGGCAAAAAAAATAGCAATTCTGGGTTGGGCCTCCTGTTAATAGGTTAGTCCCAAAAATAATATAAAAGTGGAAAATAAAGCCCAATATAGTCCAAAACAGTAGATAATATAGCATGGAGCAATCAAAAATTATAGATACGTTGGAGACGTATCAATGAGGCACGCAGTTGCCTCACGCGTCACTGCTTTTCCTCTCTGTTCTTCTCTCATCTCGCCATATCTCTCTATGTTGCCTCAGACCGAAGCCGCTCGAGAGCCGCCATGGCTGCGTCCCCTTCGACCCTGTGCATGAATGCCTCGCTGCTGTTCGCGTTGACCCGCATCGATTGAGCAGCCATGGTTACAGAGCAAGCTATCGCTGTTTCAGTTTTCAGTTTCATCAGACTTGCACCAGGGTATGGTTCATGTTGCATATAAATGATTTGTTTATCAAACTTCCATCATAGCCCACTAGTCACTCGTGCATGCATCCATCCAGGAGGTCCTGGGTTCGAGTCCCAGGCACCCCAATTTTTGCCTCATATTTATCTTTTTTGCACACCACACAGCCAGCCGCTTGGGCTTGGCCCGATTCTGCTGCTGCTGTTGCCTTGCGCACAAAGTGCTCTATATCTATCTATAGCTGGCCTGTGTAGCCCGTGCAGCTCCAGATTCGGCACGTTTAGATTTTTTTTCATGTTCTGTTTCCCCCCCCCCCCTAAATTTCCAGTGCATGCATATTTACAGTAAATGTCATCATTTTAAAATGCTCATAACTAAATGTCCATGCATCCAAATAAAACATGTTATATATGTAAAATGCTCAGAGTTTTATCTACTTTCATAATCTGCCACTTTCATCTATGTTTAAAATGTTCAAACTGATGTTTGCATTAATTTGCTTAAATAACTTGTTAAATGATTTATTTCATAACTAAATAACCGTAGCTCCAAACTTAACAAACTTTATATGTAAATGGGGTAGAAAAATGCCTAATAGTTTAACATGGTGACTTTACTTTGCATGTTTAATAACTATAAAATTGTGTATAGGGCAGAAAAGTACCAAACCTAAAAATATGCACATGAGGAGTTTCCGGAATTGTTGTTTGTTATTTTCGGCCTCATTTAAACTTGCCTAGATAGGTAGTTTTCTTTTGCTTCACCCCTTGCCATGGTAAGAACATTTAATATTGTTGGGTACATAAACGGTATTGAACTAAATAATCAAATGTGGTGTTCCGGCAATATGTAACTCGTTGCACATTGAGCTCCACTTAACTTGTAGTTTTGCTTGTGCACTTTGCCATGCCATGCCTCATTAAACCGGACATGCATCATACTTGGTTGTGCATCATGCCATGTTTATGTGATGGTTGTTTACTAGGTTGTTTGCTCCTTTCTGGTGTTGCTTCTTCGGGTTGGTTTCGATAACGCCGCGTTTGTGAGGATACGTTCGACTATGTCTGTTTGTCTTCTTCATGGACTCGTTCTTCTTCCTTGCGCGATCTCAGGCAAGTTGACCATACCCTCGAAATCACTTCTATCTTTGCTTGCTAGTTGCTCGCTCTTTTTGCTATGCCGCGATACCTACCACTTGCTTTATCATGCCTCCCATATTTCCATGTCAAGCCTCTAACCCTTCTTTCCTAGCAAACCGTTGTTTGGCTATGTTACCGCTTTGCTCAGCCCCTCTTATAGCGTTTCTAGTTGCAGGTGAAGATGGAGTTTGTTCCTTGTTGGAACATGGTTATGTTCGGATATCACAATATCTCTTATTTTAATTAATGCATCTATATACTTGATAATGGTGGAAGGCTCGGCCTTATGCCTGGTGTTTTTTTCCACTCTTGCTGCCCTAGTTTCCGTCATACCGGTGTTATGTTCCTTGATTTTGCGTTCCTTACACGGTTGGGTGTTATGGGGACCCCTTGACAGTTCGCTTTGAATAAAACTCCTCCAGCAAGGACCAACCTTGGTTTTACCATTTGCCTCACCACCACCAACTTTTCCCTTGGGAGTCGCTCTCTAGAGGGTCATCTTTATTTTAAGCCCCCCGGGCCAGTGCTTGTCTAAGTGTTGGTCCGAACTAGAATCCTTTGCAGCGCCACCTCGGGGAAACTTGAGGCTGGTTTTAGTTGTACGGAGCGCTCATCCGGTGTTGCCCTAAGAACGATATATGTGCAGCTCCTATCAGGATGTCGGCGCATCGGGCAGTCTTGCTGGTCTTGTTTTACCATTATCAAAATGACTTGTAACCGGGATTCCGAGTCTGATCGGGTCTTCCTGGGAGAAGGAATATCCTTCGTTGACCATGAGAGCTTGTGATGGGCCAAGTTGGGACACCCCTGCAGAGTTTTTGAACTTTCGAAAGCCATGCTCGCGGTTATGGGCAGATGGGAATTTGTTAATATCCAGTTGTAGAGAACTTGAAACTTAACTTAATTAAAATGCATCAACCGCGTGTGTAGCCGTGATGGTCTCTTTTCGGCGGAGTCCGGGAAGTGAACGCGGTTCTTGTGTTATGCTTGAACGTAAGTAGTTTCAGGACCACTTCTTGATCACTTCTAGTTCACAATCGTGCTTTGCTCCTCTTCTCGCTCTCATTTGCGTAAGTTAGCCACCATATATGCTAGTGCTTGCTACAGCTCCACCTCACTACCCTTTCCTACCCATAAGCTTAAATAGTCTTGATCTCGCGGGTGTGAGATTGTTAAGTCCTCGTGGCTCACAGATACTTCCAAATAGTTGCAGGTGCCGATGATACTAGTGCAGGTGCCGCAACCCAGCTCAAGTGGGAGCTTGATGAAGATCGTGTTTGTTGTGTTGTTTCATTTCCTTTCGATCAGTAGTGGAGCCCAGTTGGGGCGATCGGGGACCTATGCATTTGGGGTTGTCTTTATTTTGGTTCTGTAGTCGGACCTTGATTGTATTATGGATGATGTAATGCTATATTTATGTATTGTGTGAAGTGGCGATTGTAAGCCAACTCTTTATCTCTTTCTTATTCAGTACATGGGATGTGTAAAGATTACCCCTCTTACGACATGCCTACAATGCGGTTATGCCTCTAAGTCATGCTCCGACACATGGGAGATATAGCCGCATCGTGGGTGTGACACATGGCTTATTTATGCGCACATCCAGCCCTTTCTTTTTATTATTCTAACATGGTTAATCCACACTATTGCAATCTGGCCAATGACCTTATCCAGCAATCCTCATCTGGAGGTTCGTTGGCTTCGTCGGAGATGGCGAGCATGTCGCCACCGCCTGCTTACTCCTCCGGGGCCAGGGACGCCACCGAAGTGTTATCCCGGAGGACCGCTCTGAGGGGAGGAACCCAGGACATTGTCCGGGAGGTGCCACAAGGCGGGGCCTCCACTGCCGGACACATGGGGGGGGTCAATCCCCATGGAGACTAGCCAAGAGGGCCGTATCCCATTCGGCCCTCGGCCGAATATGATTCCGGAGACCAATATGGCTCCGGAGTCGGGCGAGCAGCCCCATTTAAAGGAGCGGGTGCGTCACCTCCGTCGGTGGCTCCTGTCCATCTAGGAGCGCCAGATGACCTGATGGGGGTGCTACGAAGCGCCTCCGTCATGGACGAGCACCCTATCCTTATGGGTGCGGTGATCGAGAGGGTTCAGTCCGCCAAGAGCGAACTGAATGAAGCCTGCAGCAGCCTATTAACAGGTTTCGAGGTAAGAAAGAGAAAAGCCCCATATAGTTCGTAGCCCCTGAGACGTTGTCCGGTGTTCAGTGAGGAGAATCTGGACAGGGGATCCATCCTTAATTATAAGAGGCTGACTGAATATGTATCGATAAGCAGGCGTCCCTGTTGGCCGCGACCTCGCATGCTGCCGAGGTCTTTGAGCTGAAGCGGAGGCTGGAGTGGACCGAGAACGAGCTCGGTGAGGTTAAGGTTCGGCTCCAGGAGAAGCAAGGTGAGAAACGACTTGCTATATGTTCGGGAAAGGGTAAGCGCTGTATGTTGACAGCGGTATTGTGATGTGTGCAGAAGCCGCGACCGAGGTCGAGGCCCTGAGGAAGGCCCTGGGCAAGGCCAAGGAGCAGGATGTCCAGCAGCAAGCCACCCGTAAGAAGCTAAAGGCCCGGGTCAAAGAAGTCCACTAGGAGCTACAGGATGCGGTGAAAAATGCGAGGCCTTGGAGCATGATGCGTTGGTTCGAGGGACCAAACTCGCTAAGGCTCATCAGAGCATGGAGACCGCACGGAATGAGGCCCAGGCTGCCCTTCAGGAGATCCAGAAGGCCAAGAAGATAACAGCGGGTAAGGCATGTAAGATGCAAAGCAAGTATGCGGAGAAGCAGTACCTTTTACTAACCCGGGTTCGGAGTTCCCCTGGGGCTTTCTCGGATTTGCCACGTAGTGTACCAGACGCCGTGGAGTTTTATCGAGCCGGAGGAGGGGTTCTTCGAAGAGGCTCTTCTAGTCGCAGTATGCAGCACCAGAGCATCTTGTGTCCTTCACCGATTAGCTGAAACAGCTGGTGGAGCTGCATAGGGTGGCCGAACTAGCCATTAAGGATTTGATAATCCGGCTGTGGCCAGCCAAAGATATGCCTAGCAGCTACTTTGGACTCGTGAGGCGGATGGTGAACGCCTGTCCTCGGCTGGATGTTATCAAGCGCTCCGTCTGTATTGAAGGTGCCCGTATGGCCTTCGCTCGCTACAAGATGTGGTGGGCGAAGATGAATGTTGTTGAAGTCACCAGCGGGGCGCCGGAGGGCAAGGAGCATCGCACACCCGAGTGATATTTCGAGGATGTCGTAGAAGGGTCTCGACTTGTAGCGGCCCAATGTTCGCAGGACATTGTATTTGAATAAATGTATTCATGTTGCCTTTGTCTTGTATTATGGGAACAAAGCCAGTTTTTGTAAAGTAGTTTTATTATGCTTTGAATTGTTTCCTCTTGTGCGGCCGTGTTGTGTGTAATATGAGGGTTGGCCAGTCCTCGGCTTCTGCCCTCACGTAGATAGTACGGAGGTGTTCAGGATGGAATCTAAACAATCTTGATCCAATTACATGGTCCTTGAAGGAGTTGTTTAGCGCAACGAACAAGGCAATCAGACTTTATGGCTTTAACGCCCTCACTTAGCCATAGGAGTTCTATAATAAAGCATGGGCGCAGCCCCTGGTTTAAGCCAGAGTACTGTCATCATCTGATCGGGAAGTGCCAATCTCTCGCGTAACGTCGAAAAAATCTCCAACGATTTGTAACCCTCGATTAGCTGACCGGATCTCGCCACATTATGACAGTCAGTTTTCGGCTTTCTCTACTGAGGTGCTCGTCTGGTCAAAGCCAGGGCACAATCGCAGTAGTTCTCCCTTTACTACCCTAGCCGATGAAGCGGAACGTAGGGTAGCAAGCACAGGAGCCGGGCAACCCAACTATTGACCAAAGACATGAATCGGAGCCAATGCATATAATGCTAAACTTGGGGTGCCGAACTTATATAAGAAGTGTTCGGACTGTGCTGCCGTATTGTGGGGCGATAGGTAGCCGTGGCGAACATTAAACATAAAAGAGTGTCGATGCAGCAAATAAGCAGATCGAGATAAAAACGAAGTAAGAAGCGAAAACCACAGTAACTGGGCCACGAACCATTTTTATTATAACTGGATGGATACGTCAAGTCGTATCTTGTACACATGGTGCGATAAGTATCTGGCCATTTAACATGCCGGAATCAATAGGGCGCAATGTGCGGGTCCTGAGGAATAAGTATGAATACCATCAGGAAGAATGTGTAAAGGTTACCCTATACACCTGTGTTGCTTGCCTCTGGTCTATTCCAGTCCTTCTAGAGGACTTGATATCGGGCCCGCGGAAAAAAGGGTGCCTGAAACAAGAAAAAGAAGTAAAAGTATGTGTATCCAGGATCGGTCTGGCCGAATTGTAGACCCCGGGTTATCTCTTGCCTCCGTCGATGTCCATGGAACTTTGAGCGCGTAATTGTGTACGCGTGGTACGAATGGCACTACCTCATTGGGCTTGGGACGGAGGCCGGATTGCTAATCGAGCTCTTGACGAGCCGCGTTGTCCTATTGCAGTGTAGTCCGGACCCTCTTGATGGTGTCCAGGGGCTCGGCAGCTGTATTATAATGCTGCTTGAGAAGGCCGCTATGTACTTCTGCTACTAGGGCGGCAGTTTGCTCCTCTGTTTGGAGGGAGCATTCCATATTGCCATTGACTGTAATGACGCCGCGTGGACCGGGCATCTTGAGCTTGAGATAAGCATAGTGTGGCACTGCGTTAAATCTAGCAAACATGGTTCGTCCGAGCAGTGCGTGGTAGCCACTGCGGAAGGGGACAATATCGAAGATTAACTCTTCGCTTCGGAAGTTGTCTAGAGAACCGAAGACCACCTCCAGCGTGATTGAGCCCGTACAACGGGCCTCTATACCTGGAATGACTCCTTTAAAGGTAGTCTTTGTTGGTTTGATTCGTGAGGGATTAATGCCCATCTTCTGTATTGTATCCTGGTATAGCAGGTCGAGGCTGCTTCCGCCATCCATCAGGACTCGAGTTAGGTGGAATTCATCGATGATTGGGTCAAGGACCAGTGTGGCCGAACCGCCATGGCGGATACTAGTCGGATGATCTCGTCGATCGAAGGTGATTGGAAATGACGACCACGGATTGAACTTTGGGGCGACTGGCTCTACCGCGTAGACGTCCCTGAGTGCTCGTTTGTGCTCCTTTCTGGGGATGTGCATGGCATATATCATGTTCACCGTTTTGACTGAGGGGGATTTCTTCTGTCCCCCGGTGTTCGGCTGCCGGGGCTCTTCATCTCCGTCCTCACTTTGTGATCCCTTTTCTTTGTTTCTGGCATTTAACTTACCAGCCTGTTTGAAGACCCAACAATCCCTATTGGTATGATTGGCTTGCTTATCCGGGGTGCCGTGAATTTGGCACGGACGGTCGAGTATGCGGTCCAGGCTGGAAGGTCCTTCGTTATTTCTTTTGTAGGGTTTCTTCCATTGGCCAGACTTGGAGCCACTGAATCCGGCATTGACTGTGGTGTCCTCGGTGTTGTCGCCATTGCTTCTGTGTTTGTGTCTATTGCGTCGGAACTTGTCGGTGCTATTCTTGGCCTCGGTGGGGCCTGCCTCGCTGGCTGTGTTTTTGCTATGAGCCAGCCAGCTGTCCTCGCCTGCGCAAAAGAGGGTCATGAGTGTTGTAAGGTCTGCCATTGACTTCGGCTTTTCGTGTCCGAGGTGGCGTGCTAGACATTCGTCATGGATGCTGTGTTTGAAGGCTGCTAGGGCCTCGGCATCCGGACAGTCAACGATCTGGTTCTTTTTCGTTAGGAACCTAGTCCAGAATTTTCTGGTTGATTCCCCGGGTTGATGAACTATGTGGCTTAGGTCATCGGCATCTGGTGGCCGGACATAAGTTCCTTGGAAGTTGTCGAGGAAAGCCTCTTCCAAGTCCTCCAAACTGCTGATAGAATTCTTAGGCGGGCTATTTAACCAGTGCCGAGCTGGTACTTTGAGTTTTAATGGGAAGAATTTGATGGCGTGGAGGTCATCTCCTCGGGCTATGTGGATGTGGAGAATGAAATCCTTGATCCATACTGCAGGATCGGTTGTGTTGTCGTATGATTCGATATTGACGGGCTTGAACCCCTCGGGGAATTCATGGTCCAGTACTTCATCTGTGAAGCAGAGAGGGTGTGCGGCGCCTCTATATCGTGCCGCATCATGGCGGAGCTCTGAAGGAGTCCGTCTGCGGCATTCGGCCCGAGCGTGGTTAGGTTTGTCACGTCCGAATAGGTAGCTGTCGTCGTCGTGCCTCGAGGCATGTCCTCGTGATCCGTAGATCGATCTTGTGTGTCTTGCGCTAATATCCAGGGTCTATCGGAGGTCGTACATATGACTCCAGACTCTTCTGTCCCTATTTTGACGGGGTGGTGGAGCGGTCTGCTATTCGGCCTGAATTGCCGCTTTATCCCGATCGCGGGGTGGCCGTTCCGCCGCCCTGTCTCGACCACGTGGTGGTCGATCCGCTTTACGCGAGGGAGATATGTGCTCCGATGCCTCCTCCTCGAATTGAGGTAGCAGTCTGCGTTTCGGGTAGCTCTTGGCTGGGCGATTGAGGCCGTATTCCTCGGCTGTCATGACATCAGTCCATCTGTCGACGAGCAGGTCTTGTTCAGCTTGAAGCTGTTGTTGTTTCTTTTTCAGGCTCCTTGCGGTGGCTATGAGCTGAAGCTTAAAGCGCTCCTGCTCGAGAGGATCCTCAGGAACGATGAAGTCTTCATTGCCAAGGCTTGTCTCCTCCTCGGAGGGTGGACGGTAACTATCATCCTCCGAGTCATCTTCTATGGCCTATTCATCAGGGTTGTCTTGCCTGCTGTCGTGTTCCTGTTCGGATGTAGCCCCGACAGGGCCTTCATTGTTTTCGGCGTCGCCCGGAGTATTATTTTCTCATGTGCCAGTGTTGCCGTCCTTTGAGCGGCGGGGCTTGGGGCGGCGCTTGGGCCACCGGCGCTTGGACTGTGTCTCGGGGGTTTTATTCGCATCTGGCTCTTCTTTGTCGTCGCCAGATCCTTTGGGTGTATCAACCATGTACAGGTCGTACGAAGAGGTAGCCGTCCAACGTCCAGTGAATGGCAGGTCTTGGCCTTGCTCCTTGTCGGCATCGTCGTCCATACCGTCGATGTCTTTGGAGCCATAGTCAAGCACGTCGGTTAAGTCATCGACGGTGGCTATGAAGTGGGTGGCGGGTGGGAAGCAAGATTCCTCATCATCCGTCTCTAGCTCGAACCGGACATAGTTCGGCTATGATTCCTTCTCCAAGGACAAATTCTTTAAAGATTTTAGCACGTCACGCAAAGGCGAGTGCTGGAAAACGTCAGCGGCACTAAACTCGAAGATCGATAACCGATCTAGCTCGGTGTTCGCGGGCGTACACAATCCGAAACTTATAACCGGAGACGAGTCCGAAGTTCCGTTAAAGCGAATGTTGCAGGGCATCGAGTCCATGTGCGGCTCCAACGCCGCAGACTCTGCAGCCTCGGATGGCTCGATCTGCTTCGACTCTAAGGTCGTTGCAGCCGCAGGGACCATCTCATGATGGCCAGGGGCGTAGCTACCAATCTGCTCCAGATGGCCAAGCAAGTTGGCCTGCAGTGCGAAGCCGCCGAATACGAAGATCTGTCCGGGGAGGAAGGTTCCTCTTTGGACAGCGTCATTATTGACGATTGAAGGGGCCATCGAACCTTTTGTCGACGGCACAGTGGAACTCTCAATGAAAGCACCAATGTCGGTGTCAAAACCGGCGGATCTCGGGTAGGGGGTCCCGAACTATGCGTCTAGGATTGATGGTAACAGGAGATGGGGGACACGATGTTTACCCAGGTTCGGGCCCTCTCTATGGAGGTAATACCCTACGTCCTGCTTGATTGATATTGATGAATATGGGTGTTACAAGAGTTGATCTACCATGAGATCATAATGGCTAAACCCTAGAAGTCTAGCCTATGGGGGTATGGTAATGAGTATATGTGGTGTCCTTTCCGGACTATCCCCTTCGGTTTATATAGACACCGAAGGGATCTAGGGTTTACATGGAGTCGGTTACATAAGAAGGAATCTTCAGTCGCCAAGCTTGCCTTCCACGCCAAGTAGAGTCCAATCCAGACACGGTGCATTCTTCGGCCTTCATATCTTCACAACCCATCAGTCCGGCCCATGGATAACAGGCCGGACGACCGAGGACCCCTTAGTCCAGGACTCCCTCACCTTCCAGTTGCTAATGCTAGTTTCATTGAAGAAGATATTTTGGCTTGGCGGCCTATGAAAGCCTTGGATTTTCTATTTGTTTGTTGCTTTGCACGTCTTTTTGAGATTTTTTTTCTTTTGTGACATAATAATATATGGTTGAAAACCAATAAGGCTTATAATGCCTCCTGAGTCATATATGACATTAAACTGGTGTTTATTGACCCGGCCTGGTTTTGACTATGCGTCGCCAGTATGAAGTAAAAATCATATCCGGTGCTTATTGACCCTGTCCATCTTTGTTCATAAGCCGACAATCTCTAAATTTCTGGTGCTTGGAGCTTTGGGTTATCATCCTTACCGCACTGGCTTGATAAACCAACAAGTGTGATCAAACATCACAGGTATGATATATTTTTTCATATATGATTATTATTTCGACCGACATTGGTTATAAATCATGATAAACTCAGGTTGGGGCAGTATAACCCGTCCAGCGGTAAACCACCTGGACACTTTTTATCTGTTGTATGAAGGAACAAATTCCAGATTGGTAAAATCATCAGGCATATATAGCATGTCCTCGCATGATGGATAACGAAGTATCATAAACAGCACAATATGCACGATGGCATAGCAGAACAAGAAGTTTTGAAGATAGCCTATTACAAGGCATTTGGAGCCCAAAAGGATAACTGTTTTTAGTCTATGATAAACTGGCCCTGGTTCATGAATCTTGACCCCGCTGAACTAAAGATTGCGGCTCATCCCTTGCTGGTTCGTCCTCCTCCTCCACCATCTGGAAGTTGGGTTTGGACCAGTCAAAGCCATGAAGGGCGACAAATTCAGCCTCGTTGTCAATCAGACCAGACGGATTGATATCAGGGGCGAAAGTGTGCTTACAAATCGGCAGGATTAAATCCATCACTTTGTATGAAGGAGCGCCATCTTCTGGTTGTCTGCATCGTAACCCGGCTGATATTTGGTGAGGTTGGTCTCGTCGGCAATTATTGTTGCATGAGGACGAATCTCCTTGACACAAGCAGCGAAGTCATGTTGATCAAAAAGCGATCCATCTTCCTTGAGGCTGGGATACTGATACGTCCATTTTGCATCATGCTTTTATATTGATATTTATTGCATTATGGGCTGTTATTACACATTATGTCACAATACTTATGTCTATTCTCTCTTATTTTACAAGGTTTACATGAAGAGGGAGAATGTCGGCAGGTGGGATTCTGGGCTGAAAAACGAGCAAATATTAGAGACCTATTCTGCACAGCTCCAAAAGTCCTGAAACTTCACGGAAGTTATTTCCAGAATATATAAAAAATATTGGGCGAGAGAAGTTCCAGAGGGGGCCCACACCCTGGCCACGAGGGTGGGGGCGCGCCCTACCCCCCTGGGCGCACCCCCTCCCTCGTGGGCTCCCTAGTGGCCCTCCTATGCCCATCTTCTCCTATATGAGGTCTTTCATCCGAGAAAAATCATAAGCAAGCTTTCGGGACGAAACTCTGCCGCCACGAGGCGGAACCAATCTAGGGCTCCGGCAGAGCTGTTCTGCCGGGGAAACTTTCCTCCGGGAGGGGGAAATCATCACCATCGTCATCACCAACGATCCTCCCATCGGGAGGGGGTCAATCTCCATCAACATCTTCACCAGCACCATCTCATCTCAAACCCTAGTTCATCTCTTGTATCCAAACTTTGTATCCAAACCTCAGATTGGTACATGTGGGTTGCTAGTAGTGTTGATTACTCCTTGTAGTTGATGCTAGTTGGTTTATTTGGTGGAAGATTGTGACGCCCCAAGACCGAAGCTTCAGGTGCCTTCCATGATTTCCGGGTTTCATCGTGTGATTTGTTTGGTCCGTTGCATTTCATCTTTGAATCATGTGCATTGCATCATGTGCATTGTATCATGTCATCATGTATCATATCATTAATTCTTTTGCAACTCAACTAAATAAATCATATGGCTCTTTGGTCCATTTAAATTGAGGGAACTCACATGGTGATTTCTCTATATAACATATCCTCCCAATATGTTAGGGAGCTATAATAAATATTCTAACACACTTGAAAATTATCCCAATGCCTTTGTTCTCTTAAGTCTTGGACTCCAACCTTGCCATATATTCGTTCATCTTATTCCGGTGCTCCACCAAAAGTCCGAATATTTTTGGACCTTCGTTTAACCAACTCCTAGTTCAAACCCAATTGAATTAAATTCAAATGAGTTTGAATTTACATCTTTCAATCATGCCTTTTTTTCTTTTTCTTTCTATTTTTCTTGGAACCAATGCATTTTTGCGAGTCCGGGAAAAATTCAACTTCTGCCCAAATTCCTTTCCCTAACCCCCTCTTCATTTTATTTATCTCTAGTGCTATTCTGTTAAAGAAAATTTGAGAGAGAGGGAGAGGAGAGTCCAGCCCAACTAGGCCTCTCACTGTCCCAACCATCCCCAGCCAAGTCGGCCAATAGGCCCATCCCCACAAGCCCACCTGCCCCCGCTCTAAACCTAGCACATCTCACCTCTCTCCCTCGACCCTTTTCCTCTGCTGCTGCCTCCTATCGATCCCCACATCGCCCCCGCAGGCAGCGCCAGGAGCCCGCATCCCGACCCCCTCGCTCTTCCTCCCCTTGTCTCCCTCTCCTCTTTTCCACCTCGAGCCAGGGGAGGAGCCCCCGCGCCCAATCCCCTCCAGCGCCGCCGGCAAAGACCGAGCCTTCCCCGGTGCACCCCTTCTTCTCCTCCGCCTCTCTGAGCCTCCTCGCGGACGCCGAGGAACGATGTGGACCTCCTTCTCGGCTCCACCCTGCCGGCTCATAGCGCCGTCGTCCTCACTCTGCCGAGCGCCGCCGCCCTTCTCCTCCTACAGCCGGTCCCTCCATCGCGCCTCCCTGCTTCGTCCGGCCGCCGTGTCGCCATACTCCAGCGCCGCTTCGTTCTCGTCATCCCCGACCTCCTCCGTTCGGGATATCGTTGTTCCTCATCGTCCCGTCGCCAGAGTTCACGCCCAAGGCCTGCTGCAACCTCACCATCGGCCATGTTGTTGCCTTCTGATGATCCACAAGTATACGGGATCTATCGTAGTCCTTTCGATAAGTAAGAGTGTCGAACCCACGAGGAGCAGAAGGAAATGATAAGCGGTTTTCAGCAAGGTATTCTCTTCAAGTACTGAAATAAGTGGTAACAGATAGTTTTGTGATAAGATAGGTTGTAACGAGAAACAAGTAACAAAAGTAAATAAAGTGCAGCAAGGTGGCCCAATCCTTTTGTAGCAAAGGACAAGCCGGAACAAACTCTTATAATAGGAAAAGCGCTCCCGAGGACACATGGGAATATCCTCAAGCTAGTTTTCATCACGTTCATATGATTCGTGTTCGATACTTTGATAATTTGATATGTGGGTGGACCGGTGCTGGGTGTTGTTCTTACTTGAACAAGCATCCCAGTTATGATTAACCTCTGTTGCAAACATCCGCAACTACAAAAAAATTATTTAAGGTAAACCTAACCATAGCATGAAACATATGGATCCAAATCAGCCCCTTACGAAGCAATGCATAAACTAGGGTTTAAGCTTCTGTCACTCTAGCAACCCAACATCTACTTATTACTTCCCAATGCCTTCCTCTAGGCCCAAATAATGGTGAAGTGTTATGTAGTCGACGTTCACATAACACCACTACAGGCTAGACAACATACATCTTATCAAAATATCAAACGAATACCAAATTCACATGACTACTCATAGCAAAACTTCTCCCTTGTCCTCAGGAACAAACGTAATTACTCACAAAGCATATTCATGTTCATAATCAGAGGGGTATCAATATGCATATAGGATCTGAACATATGATCTTCCACCAATTAAACCAACTAGCATCAACTACAAAGAGTAATCAACACTACTAGCAACCTACTAGCACCAATCCTGGACTTTGAGACAAGAATTGGATACAAGAGATGAACTAGGGTTTGGAGATGAGATGGTGCTGGTGAAGATGTTGATGAAGATTGCCCTCTCCCGATGAGAGGAGCGTTGGTGATGACGATGGTGATGATTTCCCCCTCCGGGAGGGAAGTTTCCCTGGCAGAACAGCTGAGCTCTAGATTGGATCCGCCAAGGTTCCGCCCCGTGGCGGCGGAGTTTCGTCCCGAAAAGTTCTTTCTTATTTTTTTCTCATCGAAATACCTCATATAGGAGAAGATGGGCGTCGGAGAGCCACCAGGGGGCCCACGAGGTAGGGGGCGCGCCCTAGGGGGGGCGCCCCCCACCCTTGTGAGCAGGGTGTGGGCCCCCTGGCCTTCATCTTTTGCGTGGATTTTTCTTTATTTCTTTTAAGATGTTCCATGGAGTTTCAGGACTTTTGGAGTTGCATGGAATAGGTCTCTAATATTTGCTCCTTTTCCAGACCAGAATTCTAGCTGTCGGCATTCTCCCTCTTTATATAAACCTTGTAAAATAAGAGAGAATAGCCATAAGTATTGTGATATAAAGTGAAATAACAGTCCATAATGCGATAAATATCGATATAAAAGCATGATGCAAAATGGACGTATCAACTCCCCCAAGCTTAGACCTCGCTTGTCCTCAAGCGAAAAGCCGATAACAATAAATATGTCCTCATGTTTAGAGGTAGAGGCGTCGATAAAAATAAAATACGGACATGAAGGCATCATGAGTATTCTCATAACAGCAACATATATAGATTTTGTCATATGATTACTTATGTTCAAGTGATGATCTATTCACAATGCAAAAGTATAAATCATAAACCTTATTAGGCTCCGACAAACTATAATCTCAGTCATTGAAGCAATTGCAATTTATCATAACATCGGAAAGAGTCTATGTCAGAGCTAAGAAGCAAGTCCACATACTCAACTATCATTTAGTCCTCTATAATTGCTAACACTCATGCGATACTTGTGGTTACGGAATTTTAATCGGACACAGAGAAAGATAGGAGCTTATAGTTTTGCCCCACAACCTTTTACCTCAAGGGTAATGTCAACAATAATGGTTCATGCTCCCCTACATCCAATTAGATATATATATCATGTTCTTTCCAACATGCTGAGCTTGCCAAAGGATAAAATGAAAAAGAAAAGGTGAAGATCACCATGACCCTTGCATGAGGTAGAAGATAATAATAAAGGATAGGCCCTTCGCAGAGGGAAGCAGAGGTTGCCATGCGCTTTTATGGTTGGATATATAAAATCTCAATGCGAAAGAACATCACTTTATATTGCCCCTTGTGATATGAACCTTTATTATGCAGTCCGTCGCTTTTATTACTAACACATCACAAGATCGCATCAAGCTTATTTCGCCCACACCAATCAATCATACATATTTAGAGCTATTTTTATTGCTTTGCACCGATGACAACTTACTTGACGGATCTTACTCAATCCATAGGTAGATATGGTGGACTCTCATGGCAAAACTGGTTTAAGGGTATTTGGAAGCACAAGTAGTATTTCTACTTGGTGCTGAGAATTTGGCTAGCATGAGGGGGAAAGGCAAGCTCAACAAGTTAGAGGATCCATGACAACATACTTTATCTCAGATATAAGAAATACATAACTCATTACGTTGTCTTCCTTGTCCAACATCAACTCTTTAGCATGACATATTTTAATGAGTGCTCCCAATCATAAAAGATGTCAATGATAATATATCTATATGTGAAAAACTCTCTTTCCTTATTACTTCCTATTAATTGCAACAATGACCAAAGCTATGTCTGTCAACTCCCAACAACTTTTAATCATCATACTCTTTCTATGTGAAGTCATTACTCTCAATAAGATCAATATGAACTTTTTGTTTCTTTTTATTCTTTTTCTCTTTTCCTTTATTCACCCAAGATCATGGCAAAATAATCAAGACCTTGACTCAACACTAATATTTATTATATATAGCTCATGGACTCGATTACATAGAGAGATCATAAAGCAAAACTCAAAACTAGATCATGCCATAAAATTTATTCTACTGGATCAAGATACTACTAATAGGATCGAACTAAGAAAAAACGGTAAAGATAAGAGTTGTGATTGTGATACGATACCAGGGCACCTCCCCCAAGCTTGGCAGTTGCCAAGGGGAGTGCCCATACCCAGATACTCAATTCTTCTTTGTTGGCGGAGACGGCGGAGATGTTGTTGATGATGCGGGCTTGTCATCCATCTTCCAAGGCATAGGTTCACCATCGTAGAAAGATGATCGAGTCTCTGGAATCCTCAAATCTGCAGCCAAACTCATTCTTTTGAATCTATATTCATACTCACGGTTTTGGTTATGAAGGTCATAGACTTGGCCTTGGAGGTGCTCGATCTTCTCATATAGCTTAAAGATGGCTTCCTCAGTGTTCTGGGCATCCGGCTTGTAATTGTTAGTGAACTCCGCGAGCATCGTGTGGCTAGCATTGATTCCATGCTCCACCATCCCCTGGCACTTGTAAAATTGTTGCTCCAATGCTTCGAGCCTCGTCTCTATGCTTCTGGTCCCCTTTGGTCCCTCTTCATCGCGGATGTGCAGCAACCCATCACGCAACTCATTGGTTTGAGGGTGTCGCAGCACCTCTGCGAGGTAAGGGTTGATGACCTTCTCGAAGAACTTGTCCTTGGAGGCGCTTGGGGCCGTCACGATAACCTAGATCTGTCAAAAAAACAGCTCGAAACAAAAACAGGAGATTTTTGCGTGATACGGGAGTCAAAACCTCCGGGAGATTATATAATGAATTTTACCGACCAAAATACGTAGTGTGCAAGAAAACAGAGTCCGGAAGGCACACGAGGTTCTCACGAGGTAGGGGGACGCGCCCACCACCCTCGTGGGGCCCTCGTGTCCTTCTCGGGCTGCTACTTATTTTTCTATTTTTCTAAATATTCCAAAACGGAGAGATATTGCCATAAAAATTGTTTTGGAGTCGGTTTACTTACCGTACCACATACATATTCCTTTTCGGAGTCTGAAACGTTCTGGAAAGTGTCCTTTATGTATTCTTCCGGGGTTACGGTTTCAATAATATTGGTTTCAACATTATGGGATTACCTGAGATATGATGTTTAATTCTTTGACCGTTTACCACCTTCGGATTCGTGCCCTCGAAATTGTTGATCTTTATGGCATCGGAACGATAGACCTCTTCGATAACAAAGGGGCCTTCCCATTTAGAGAGAAGTTTTCTTGCAAAAAATCTTAAACGAGAGTTGTATAGCAATACATAATCACCTACATTAAAATCACGCTTTTGTATCCTTTTGTCATGCCATCTTTTAACTTTTTCTTTAAACAACTTGGCATTCTCATAAGCTTGGGTTCTCCATTCATCAAGTGAGCTAATGTCAAATAACCTCTTCTCACCGACAAGTTTAAAATCATAGTTAAGCTCTTTAATAGCCCAATATGCCTTATGTTCTAGTTCGAGAGGTAAGTGACATGCTTTTCCATAAACCATTTTATACGGAGACATACCCATAGGATTTTTGTATGCAGTTCTATAAGCCCATAATGCATCATCAAGTTTCTTAGACCAATTCTTTCTAGACCTATTAATAGTCTTTTGCAAAATTAATTTGAGCTCTCTATTGCTCAACTCTACTTGACCACTAGACTATGGGTGATAAGGAGATGCAATTCTATGATTAACATCATATTTAGCAAGCATTTTACGAAAAGCACCATGAATAAAGTGTGAACCACCATCAGTCATTAAATATCTAGGGACTCCAAACTCGGGAAAATAACTTCCTTAAGCATTGTAATAGAAGTGTTATGATCGGCACTACTAGTTGGAATAGCTTCTACCCACTTAGTAACGTAATCAACAGCAACTAAAATATGTGTGTATCCATTAGAGGCAGGAAAAGGTCCCATATAATCAAAGCCCCAAACATCAAACGGTTCAATAACAAGTGAATAATTCACAGGCATTTCTTGACGTCTACTAATATTACCAATTCTTTGACATTCATCACAAGACAAACTTACGGGCATCCTTGAAGAGAGTAGGCCATAAAAACCAGATTGCAATACATTATGTGCAGTTCTATCTCCAGCGTAATGTCCTCCATAAGATTCGAAATGACACTTGCGTAGGATCTGTTCCTGTTCATGCTCAGGTACACAACGTCTAATAACACCATCTACTCCTTCTTTATAAAGATGTGGGTCATCCCAAAAGTTATGTCTTAAATCATAGAACAACTTTTTCTTTTCCTGGTATGTGAAGCTAGGTGGTATAAATTTAGCAACAATATAATTAGCATAATCAGCACACCATGGAGTACTTCGAGAAGTACTTATAACATTTAATTGTTCATCAGGAAAGCTATCATTAATAGGTAGTGGGTCATCAAGAATATTTTCTAACCTAGACAGGTTGTCTGCAACGGGGTTCTCAGCTGTAATACCCCGAGACCGTTGTGCCAGGTGTCCTCCGCTTATTTGTTGTTGTTGGCTTATCATTTGCTTGCATGTTGCATCTTGTCATGTCATCATCCGCATTTCATCATCATGTTTTCAAAACTTGCATCCGTCCCGGTCTCCTCGTTCTTTCTGTTGTCCGTTCTGAGCCCAGACACACTTGCACGCGCCCGCGGCATGTCCGAAATAATATTTTATAAGTGGCCGGAAAATGTTCTCGGAATGAGATGAGAGTTGACGTGTGGTCTTATTATAGTGTAGGTAGGTTGCCTGCCAAGTTTCATCGCATTCGGAGTTTGTTTGATAGCCCAACCGTTAAACTATAGCGGCATTATAGCCGGTCTTTTCGTCGGTCATTTTCGGTCTCCGGAAACAGTCGCCGGGTCTCTCTCTTCTGTTCTCTCAGCTCGAGACCGTCTACACAGCCCACTACTCACCACCAGGCCCTACCTAACCTCTCTCATCAGCCCGCGACCATCCTCGCGCGCGCCCGAAAGCTGTCCCGGACCCGACTCGGGCTGTCGCTATCGTTGTGTCCGGATCATCCCCTAACATCAACAAAACGTCACCATTTTCTTATTTGGACTACTCTAACCTTTTATTCTCGATCGTCCGATTTAATCGGAGGGTCCAAGATCTATCCCCCTACCTATTTAAATAGATCAACCCCTAACCCTAGCCTTAGCCCGTCCAATCCTCCTAGCGCCGCCACCCACTGATTTCTCCAACTGGTCTCCCCCCTTCCTCGGGATCTGTTTGATCCTTCCACCCATCCCTCCTCGATTTCAGTCCCCGGCCAGTCGCCTTCGAACCTACCAAACCGTGCCTCCCCTGGATCCCGTCGTCCACCACCGAAGCCACCAGGACCGGCCGCATCCCTCTCCTTCCCTTCGTTCTCCTCCTCCTGTCGTATCTCTGTCTCTCTCGCTCAATATTGCTCTCTCTCTCCCAGGTACGTCCGTGCAGGAACCGCAAGGAGGAAGCCGCCATCTCCAAGTTCTTGCCATAAGCGTCTGGATTCGCCATGCCCGGCTCCTCCGCGCTCGATTTCCGCCGTTCTCTAGCCGTTCCCGCTGCTCCTCATCGCTAGCGCGTCTGCTCCGGCCATGGGTTACCAGCGCGGTACCTCGCCATGGACGCCAGGTCCCAAGGTCTCCGCTGCCTTCGCTTTGATCCGGCAGGAAACGAGACCCGAAGGTTTCTCGCGCTTGGATCCGGACGCCACCGAGCTCCCGCGCCGACCCGTCCTCATCCTGCTGCTCGCCGGAGTCCTCAGCGCCGCCGTGCCTGTTGTTTGCTTCACCGAACCGGCCGCCAAGTCCCACGCCGCTGCTGCTCTTTTTCCTGTCGAGAAGAGGAGGACGCCGCATCTGCCCCGAGTCGTCCGAGCGACCCCATTGACCAGCCCCCGCGAGCACTAGCCGGCAGCGCCGCTTGGGCTCATCCTTGCCTCGCCAAGACCCAGAGTCTTGCCGGCCTGCCTTGGCCTCTCCACCGACCGGGCTTGGCCCATGGTGCGAATCCCCCCCCCCCCGCTCCCATGCTTTGTTTCAGGCCCAGTGCATGGATTCGGCCCTGTTATGTTTTTTTCGTGCCAGGACGTTTTTTTCTATTTAATCAGAGCACTGTAGTTTTACAGTATAACCCCTAAGCTTCATGCATATAATAACTTATTAACCGTGCATCGGATTAAAACAGTTTATATATGAAACTTGCTTAGAATTTTGTGTAGATTAATAATTTGCCACTTTCATCTATGTTTAAAATGTTTAAACTTGTTGTTTGTTTAATTTTGCTTAAATGCCATGTTAAGATGATTTAATTCATAACTAATTAACCGTAGCTCCAAATTTAATAAACTTTATATGTAAATGGGGTAGAAAAATGCCTAGATTTACATGTTGTACTCACTTTGCGTGTTTAACAACTCTAAAATAATGTTTAGGGCAGAACAGTACCATAACCAAAATATGCACATGAGGAGTTTCCGGACTTGTTGTTTGTCGTTCCGGCCTCATTTAAACTTGCCTAGATAGGTAGTTTTCCTATGCTCCACCTCTTGCCTTGTTTAAAAACATTTAATATTGATGGGTACATAAACGAGATCGAACTAAATAACTTGTTGTGGTGTTTCGTCAATATGCAACTCGTTGCATAGTGAGCTCCACTTAATTTGTAGAATTGCTTGTGCACTTCGCCATGCCATGCTTCATTAAACCGTACATGCATCATACTTGGTTGTGCATCATGCCATGGTCATGTGGTGGTTGTTTACTATGTTGTCTGCTTCTTTCCGGTGTGCTTCTTCAGGTTGTTTCCGGTAACGTTGCGTTTGTGAGGATCCGTTCGGCTACGTTCGTCTGTCTTCCTCATGGACTCGTTCTTCTTCCTTGTGGGATTTCAGGCAAGATGATCATACCCTCGAAATCACTTCTATCTTTGCTTGCTAGTTGCTCGCTCTTTTGCTATGCCTACACTGCGATACCTACCACTTGCTTACCATGCCTCCCATATTGTTGAGCCAAGCCTCTAACCCACCTTGTCCTAGCAAACCTTTGTTTAGCTATGTTACCGCTTTGCTCAGCCCCTCTTATAGCGTTGTTAGTTGCAGGTGAAGATTGAAGTTTGTTCCTTGTTGGAACATGGAGATGTTGTTCCTTGTTGGAACATGTTTACTTGTTGGGATATCACAATATATCTTATTTAATTAATGCATCTATATACTTGGTAAAGGGTGGAAGGCTCGGCCTTATGCCTGGTGTTTTGTTCCACTCTTGCCGCCCTAGTTTCCGTCATATCGGTGTTATGTTCCTGGATTTTGCGTTCCTTACGCGGTTGGGCTATTATGGGAACCCCTTGACAGTTCGCCTTGAGTAAAACTCCTCCAGCAATGCCCAACATTGGTTTTACCATTCGCCACCTAGCCTTTTCTTTCCCTTGGGTTCTGCAGACTCAAGGGTCATCATTATTTAACCCCCCCCCCCCCAGGCCAGTGCTCCTCTGAGTGTTGGTCCAACCTGTCAGCTGCCGGTGGCCACCAGGGGCAACTCTGGGCTGGCCTACCCGTACCTAGGACAATCTGAGTGTGCCCTGAGAAAGAGATATGTGCAGCTCCTATCAGGATTTGTCGGCACATTCGGGCGGTGTTGCTGGTTTAGTTTTACCTTGTCGAAATGTCTTGTAACCGGGATTCCGAGTCTGATCGGGTCTTCCGGCTAGAAGGTATATCCTTCGTTGACCGTGAGAGCTTGTCTTGGGCTAAGTTGGGACACCCCTGCAGGGATTTGAAATTTTGAAAGCCGTGCCCGCGGTTATGGGAAGATGGGAATTTGTTAATGTCCGGTTGTAGAAAACCTGAAGTTGACCTTAATTAAAATACATCAACCGCGTGTGTAACCGTGATGGTCTCTTTCCGGCGGAGTCTGGGAAGTGAACACGGTGTTGGAGTTATGCTTGATGTAGGTTGTTCTAGGATCACTTCTTGATCATAGTTTCACGATCGTGCTTTGCCTTCTCTTCTCGATCTCATTTGCGTATGTTTAGCCACCATATATGCTAGTCGCTTGATGCAGCTCCACCTCATACTTTTTCCCTACCTATAAGCTTAAATAGTCTTGATCGCGAGGGTGTGAGATTGCTGAGTCCCCGTGACTCACAGATACTTCCAAAACCAGTTTGCAGGTGCCGATGTTACCGAGCAGGTGACGCAACCAAGCTCAGGAGGAGCTCGATGAAGATCTTGTCCTTTGTGTCGTTTCGTTCTAGTTGATCGGTAGTGGAGCCCGGTTGGGGTAGATCGGGGACCTTGTCGCATTTGGGGTTCTTCTTTTATTTTGGTTCTGTAGTCAGACCTTGATTGTATTTGGATGATGTAATGCTTTATTCATGTAATTGTGTGAAGTGGCAATTGTAAGCCAAATATGTATCTCTTTCCCTTATGTATTACATGGGTTGTGTGAAGATTACCTCACTTGCGACATTGCTTTCAATGCGGTTATGCCTCTAAGTCGTGCTTCGACACGTGGGAGATATAGCCGCATTGAGGGCGTTACATCAGCTCCCTTTCTATCAACAATATGCAAATCAAATTCTTGTAGCAAGAGAACCCATCTAATAAGTCTAGGTTTAGCATCTTTCTTTTCCATAAGATATTTAATAGCAGCATGATCAGTTTGAATAGTCAACAATATAAGATCTGAACTTATCACAAGCAAATACAACTGCTAAGAGTTCTTTTTTAGTAGTAGCATAATTTCTTTGAGCATTGTCTAGAGTCTTACTAGCATAATGAATAACATTTAATTTCTTGTCAACTCTTTGCCCTAGAACAGCACCTACAGCATAATCACTAGCATCACACGTAATTTCAAAGGGTAGGTTCCAATCAGGTGGCTGAACAACTGGTGCAGACACTAATGCTTTCTTAAGTACTTCATATGCTTCTACACAATCATCATCAAAAACAAATGGTATATCTTTTTGCAATAAATTAGTCAGAGGCCGAGAATTTTTTTAGAAGTCCTTTATGAACCTCCTGTAAAATCCGGCGTGACCAAGGAAACTTCTTATACCTTTGATGTCCTTGGGACATGGCATCTTTTCAATAGCATCAACCTTGGCTTTATCAACTTCAATACCTCTTTCAGAAACTTTGTCCCCCAAGACAATACCTTCATTAACCATAAAGTTGCACTTTTCCCAATTCAAGACAAGATTAGTTTCTTCACATCTCTGCAAAACTCGATGAAGTTTGCTCAAGCAATCATCAAAAGAGGAACCATAGACGGAAAAGTCGTCCATGAAAACCTCACAAATCTTTTCACAAAAGTCAGAGAATATAGCCATCATGCATCTTTGAAAGGTAGCAGGTGCATTACATAAACCAAAAGCCATACGTCTATAAGCAAAAGTACCAAAAGGGCATGTAAAAGTAGTCTTTGATTGATCTCTAGCCAACACAGGTATGTGAGAGAAACCAGAATAACCATCTAGAAAGCAATAGTGTGTATGTTTGCATAATCTTTCTAGCATTTGATCAATATAAGGTAAGGGGTAATGATCTTTCTTAGTAGCTTTATTTAATTTGCGAAAATCAATTACCATCCTATAACCTGTGATAATTCTTTGTGGGATCAATTCATGTTTATCATTAGGAACAAAAGTACTACCTCCCTTCTTAGGGACACAATGGACAGGACTTACCCACTCACTATCAGCAACGGGATAGATTATACCTGCCTCCAGAAGCTTTAGTATTTCTTTTCTTACCACTTCTTTCATTTTAGGATTCAGACGGTGTTGAGGATCACGAACTGGTTTGGCATCTACTTCCAAATTTATTTTATGTTGACATAGAGTGGGACTAATGCCCTTAAGATCATCAAGAGTATATCCAATAGCAGCACAGTGCTTCTTCAGAGTTTTCAATAATCTTTCTTCTTCATGCTCTAAAAGGTTAGCACTAATAATAACAGGATATATCTTATTTTCATCAAGATAAGCATATTTAAGATTATCAGGAAAAGGTTTAAGCTCAAACACGGGATCACCCTTGGGTGGAGGAGGATCCCCTAAAAATTTCAACATGCAAATTGTGATGCAGAATAGGTTCCTGTTTAAAGAATACTTCATCTATTTCCCTTCTTTCATTCATGAACATATCATTTTCATGGTCTAGCAAATAGTGTTCTAAAGGATCACTAGGAGGTACGGCAATAGAAGCAAGACCAATAATTTCATCCTTACTAGGTAATTCTTCCTCACGATGTTGTTTACTAAATTTAGAGAAATTAAACTCATGAACCATATCATCCAAGCCAACATTAACAACATTCTTTTTGCAGTCTATGGTAGCATTGACAGTATTTAAGAAGGGTCTACCAAATATAATTGGACAAAATCTATCTTTCGGAGAAGTAAGAATAAGAAAATCAGCAGGATATTTAGTTTTCCCACACAAGACTTCAACATCTCTAACAATTCCAATTGGTGCAATAGTATCTCTATTGGCAAGTTTAATAGTAACATCAGTATCTTCTAACTCAACAGGTGTAATTTCATTCTTAATTTCTTCATATAAAGTATGCGGTATAACACTAGCACCTGCACCCATATCACATAAGCCATGATAACAATGATCTCCTATTTTAATAGAAATAACAGGCACGCCTACCACAGGTCTATGTTTATCTTTAGCACAAGGTTTAGCAATTCTAGCAATTTCACCTTCGAACTGAATAACATGCACATCAATATTATCAGACAAGAGATCTTTAACAATAGCAATATTAGGTTCTACTTTAACTTGTTCAGGAGGTGTATAAGTTCTAATATTGCTTTTACGAACAACAGTTGAAGCTTTAGCATGATCCTTTATTCTAACAGGGAAAGGTGGTTTCTCAATATAAGAAGTAGGAACAATAGGATCATTATAAGTGACAATCTTTTCTTCAACTTTAATAGGTGCAGCTACTTTTACTTCTATGGGAGGATGATATTTAAACCACTTCTCCTTAGGGAGATCAACATAAGTAGCAAAAGATTCACAGAAAGAAGCTACTATCTCAGAGTCAAGTCCATATTTAGTGTTAAACTTACAGAAAATATCGGTATCCATAAAAGATTTAACACAATCAAACTTAGGTGTCATACCTGACTCCTTACCTTCGTCGAGGTCCCAATCTTCAGAGTTGCGTTTAATTCTATCCAATAAATTCCATCTGAATTCAATAGTCTTCATCATAAAAGAGCCAGCACAAAGAAGTATCGAGCATGGTGCGATTGTTTTCAGAAAGCCGAGCATAAAAACTTTGCATGATTATTTCTCTTGAGAGCTCATGATTGGGGCATGAATATAACATTGATTTAAGCCTCCCCCAAGCTTGAGCGATGCTTTCTCCTTCGTGAGGCCAGAAATTATATATATAATTGCGATCACGATGAACAAGATGCATATGGTAATACTTTTGATGAAATTCCAGCTTCAATCTTTTATAGTCCCATGATCTCATATCATCACATAGCCTATACCATATCAATGTGTCTCCCTTCAAAGATAAAGGGAAGACCTTCTTCTTAGCAACATCATCGGGTATACCTGCAAGCTTAAATAATCCACAAACTTCATCCACATATATTAAGTGCTCATCAGGATGCTTTGTTCCATCTCCTGTAAAAGGGTTATCTAGCAGTTTTTCTATCATACCCAAAGGATACTCATAAGGAATTTCATTTTCAATAGGTTCAGTAGGTTGAGGAGCAACTCTTTGCTCTACTGGACGGGGTGAAGATACCCCGAACAAGCCCCTCAGAGAATTACTTTCCATAGTAACAAGTGACAGTAAATTTCAGCACACTATATAAATTTTTCCTTACCAAATTCCACCTACCAAAGGCGCTACACTCCCGGCAACGGCGCCAGAAAAGAGTCTTGATGACCCACAAGTATAGGGGACCTATCGTAGTCCTTTCGATAAGTAAGAGTGTCGAACCCACGAGGAGCAGAAGGAAATGATAAGCGGTTTTCAGCAAGGTATTCTCTGCAAGTACTGAAATAAGTGGTAACAGATAGTTTTGTGATAAGATAGGTTGTAACGAGAAACAAGTAACAAAAGTAAATAAAGTGCAGCAAGGTGGCCCAATCCTTTTGTAGCAAAGGACAAGCCGGAACAAACTCTTATAATAGGAAAAGCGCTCCCGAGGACACATGGGAATATCGTCAAGCTAGTTTTCATCACGTTCATATGATTCGCGTTCGATACTTTGATAATTTGATTTGTGGGTGGACCGGTGCTTGTGTGTTGTTCTTACTTGAACAAGCATCCCACTTATGATTAACCTCTGTTGCAAGCATCCACAACTACAACAAAAGTATTAAGGTAAACCTAACCATAGCATGAAACATATGGATCCAAATCAGCCCCTTATGAAGCAACGCATAAACTAGGGTTTAAGCTTCTGTCACTCTAGCAACCCAACATCTACTTATTACTTCCCAATGCCTTCCTCTAGGCCCAAATAATGGTGAAGTGTTATGTAGTCGACGTTCACATAACACCACTAGAGGCTAGACAACATACATCTTATCAAAATATCAAACGAATACCAAATTCACATGACTACTCATAGCAAAACTTCTCCCTTGTCCTCAGGAACGAACGTAATTACTCACAAAGCATATTCATGTTCATAATCAGAGGGGTAATAATATGCATATAGGATCTGAACATATGATCTTCCACCAATTAAACCAACTAGCATCAACTACAAGGAGCAATCAACACTACTAGCAACCTACTAGCACCAATCCCGGACTTTGAGACAAGAATTTGATACAAGAGATGAACTAGGGTTTGGAGATGAGATGGTGCTGGTGAAGATGTTGATGAGGATTGCCCTCTCCCGATGAGAGGAGCGTTGGTGATGACAATGGTGATGATTTCCCCCTCCGGGAGGGAAGTTTCCCCGGCAGAACAGCTCTGCCGGAGCTCTAGATTGGATCCGCCAAGGTTCCGCCTTGTGGCGGCGGAGTTTCGTCCCGAAAAGTTCCTTCTTATTTTTTCTCATCGAAAGACGTCATATAAGAGAAGATGGGTATCGGAGAGCCACCAGGGGGCCCACGAGGTAGGGGGCGCGCCCTAGGGGGCGCCCCCCACCCTCGTGAGCAGGGTGTGGGCCCCCTGGCCTTCATCTTTTGCGTGGATTTTTCTTTATTTCTTTTAAGACGTTTTGTGGAGTTTCAGGACTTTTGGAGTTGCGTAGAATAGGTCTCTAATATTTGCTCCTTTTCCAGACCAGAATTCCAGCTACCGGCATTCTCCCTCTTTATACAAACCTTGTAAAATAAGAGAGAACTACCATCGCAAACACCTCTCTGAACGTCAGGGAAGGGCTCGGAGTCAGCAAGCACCTCTCCGAACGAACGGGAACAATTACCGTCACCAAGATCGAGAGTACCTTTACGAAAAACACCAAGTACCCCTTGATGTCGGCAAGACCCGCAAGTCGGACCCCGAACGATCGACGACTCGTGGACCATGTACAACTACCGTCGCCTTGGGTTTCGTCAAGTTCCTCGCCATGACTATGAACGTCTATGAACCGTGTACCACTGCCGGCGAGGACCGATAGTACCACTACTTCTACTACCATCACGGAACGACTACTTCCTCTACTTCCCTCGACGAACCCGAACCATCTCGTTTGCACGCTTCGAAGGTATAACCGCCGAGAACGACCGCCCGTGGACGAATGCATATGTTGTATGAAATGCTCGTGTTTGCATCGTGCCCGTTGCCATGTCGTCTTCTCATGGGAACCCGGTTACCGGGATCACCCCACCTTCTATAGCATGTCACGCCCCCGTCACTTTTCCTTTTGCACTGGTATCTCTGTGAGCTATCGGAACCGGAATGTTGCCGTGGCACCATTTCTGGTGTCATTGTCATGGCACCCCTTTCGTTTCCGCCATGATGACAAATGCTTCATATCATGCTCTTGTCAACTTTTCCAAATTGCATAAAACTTGCACATGTCATCCGCATCATGTTAAGAACATCAAGAATGGTTTAAATTGTTGTTTGCATTAATTTGCTAAATGCATATGCGGATTTACCGAATTTGTTGTTTGTTATTCCGGCCCATTTAAATTGTTTAGATAGTATAGTTTTGTTATGCTTCACCTCTTGCCATGTTAACCAACATTTAATATTGTTGAGTACCTAACCGGGAGTGAACTAAATAATTGATGTGGTGTTCTCGTTGCATATTGGGCTCCACTTAACTTGTAGTTTTGTTTGTGCACTTTGCCATGCCATGCATATTTAATCCGGACATGCATCATGCTTGGTTGTGCATCATGCCATGTTTATGTGATGGTTGTTTACCTATGTTGTTTGCTTCTTTCCGGTGTTGCTTCTTTGGGTTAGTTCTGGTAACGTCGCGTTTCTGAGGATCCGCTTGACTACGTCCGTTTGTCTTCTTCATGGACTCGTTCTTCTTCTTTGCGGGATCTCAGGCAAGATGACCATACCCTCGAAATCACTTCTATCTTTGCTTGCTAGCTGCTCGCTCTTTTGCTATGCCGCGACACCTACCACTTGCTATATCATGCCTTCCATATTGCCTTGCCAGCCTCTAACCCACCTTTTCTAGCAAACCATTGTTTGGCTATGTTACCGCTTTGCTCGGCCCCTCTTATAGCGTTGCTAGTTGCAGGTGAAGATGAAGTTTGTTCCTTGTTGGAACATGATTATTGTTGGGATATCATTATCATATCTTGTTTACTTTACTGCACCTATATACTTGGTAAAGGGTGGAAGGCTCGGCCTTATGCCTGGTGTTTTGTTCCACTCTTGCCGCCCTAGTTTCTGTCATTCCGGTGTTATGTTCCTTGATTTTGCATTCCTTACATGGTTGGGTTATAATGGGAAACCCTTGACAGTTCACCTTGAATAAAACTCCTCCAGCAAGGCCCAACCTTGGTTTTACCATTTGCCACCTAAGCCTTTTTCCCTTGGGTTCTGCAGACTCAAGGGTCATCTTTATTTTAAACCCCCGGGCCAGTGCTCCTCTGAGTGTTGGTCCAAACTAGAGCACCGTGCGGGGCCATCCCTTGGCAACTTGGGTTACATCGGCTCCTGTACACTTAGCTTATCCGGTGTGCCCTGAGAACGAGATATGTGCATCTCCTATCAGGATTTGTCGGCACAACGGGTGGTCTTGCTGGTCTTGTTTTACCATTGTCGAAATGTCTTGTAACCGGGATTCCGAGTCTGACCGGGTCTTCCTGGGAGAAGGAATATCCTTCGTTGACCGTGAGAGCTTGTGATGGGCTAAGTTGGGACACCCCTGCAGGGTTTTGAACTTTTGAAAGCCGTGCCCATGGTTATGGGCAGATGGGAATTTGTTAATGTCTGGTTGTGGAGAACTTGACACTTCACTTAATTAAAATGCATCAACCGCGTGTGTAGCCGTGATGGTCTCTTTTCGGCGGAGTCCGGGAAGTGAACACGGTTTTGGTGTTATGCTTGATCGTAAGTAGATTCAGGATCACTTCTAGTTCACGACCGTGCTTTGCTTCTCTTCTCGCTCTCATTTCCGTAAGTTAGCCACCATATATGCTAGTGCTTGCTGCAGCTCCACCTCACTACCTTTTCCTAACCATAAGCTTAAATAGTCTTGATCACGAGGGTGTGAGATTGCTGAGTCCCCGTGACTCACAGATTACTTCAAACAGCTGCAGGTGCCGATGGTAACCGTGCAGGTGACGCAACCGAGCTCAAGGAGGAGCTTGATGAAGATCGTGTTCGTTGTATTGTTTCGTTTCCAGTTGATCAGTAGTGGAGCCCAGTTGGGGCGATCGGGGATCTAGCATTAGGGGTTTCTTTCTTTATTTTGGTTTCGTAGTCGGACATTGTTTGTATTCTTGATGATGTATGTTAACTTGTATTTGTGTGAAGTGGCGATTGTAAGCCAACTCTTTATCCCTTTCTTATTAAGTACATGGCATGTGCAAAGATTACCCCTCTGGCGACATGCCTACAATGCGGTTATGCCTCTAAGTCGTCCTCCGACACGTGGGAGATATAGCCGCATCGTGGGTGTTACAAAGATCATATGTTCAGATCCATTATGCATATTAATACCCCTCTCATTATGAACATGAATATGCTTTGTGAGTAGTTACGTTTGTTCCTGAGGACATGGGAGAAGTCTTGCTATAAGTAGTCATGTGAATTTGGTATTCGTTCGATATTTTGATGAGATGTATGTTGTCATCCCTCTAGTGGTGTCATGTGAACGTCGACTACATGACACTTCACCATTGTTTGGGTCTAGAGGGAGGCATTGGGAAGTAATAAGTAGATGATGGGTTGCTAGAGTGACAGAAGCTTAAACCCTAGTCTATGTGTTGCTTCGTAAGGGGCTGATTTGGATCCATTTGTTTCATGCTATGGTTAGGTTTACCTTAATACTTTTGTTGTAGTTGTGGATGCTTGCAATGGGGGTTAATCATAAGTGGGATGCTTGTCCAATTAAGGACAGCACCCAAGCACCGGTCCACCCACATATCAGATTATCAAAGTACCGAACGCAAATCATATGAGCGTGATGAAAATTAGCTTGACGATAATTCACATGTGTCCTCGGGAGCGCTTTCCTTCATATAAGAGTTTGTCTAGGCTTGTCCTTTGCTACAAAAAGGATTGGGCCATCTTGCTACACCTTATTTACTTTTATTACTTGCTACTCGTTATAAATTAACTTATCAGAAAACTATCTGTTCTCGATAATTTCAGTGCTTGCAGAGAATACCTTACTGAAAACTGCTTATCATTTCCTTCTGCTCCTCATTGGGTTCGACACTCTTACTTATCAAAAAGCTACGACAGATCCCCTACACTTGTGGGTCATCAGATACCCACTAGCTACATCCACCGGGTCTAACTCTGATACCCAGGCTTTGGCACGGCTTAAAGCTGTCACAACACTGGCTCTAGCATAGGATCGCTTGATTTCTTGGAACCTAGTGGACAAGATGGACAGCTTCTTCAAGACTTCACTTAATATGTTTGGTTCTTGATTTGCGGGAGAGATAGTGGCAAAGTCCGCTGAGCCCTAGTGTATAATTGCTCAACAAGCGTGTAAACCGCCTTGAGCTTGACCAACGTGTCTCGGCTTAGATTGCTACTCCTGGGACCTCCAAAGTTTACACAATTGGTTAAGTGGTGGCTCATATTATGATGAAAAATATTTACTTTGAGTAAACAACAAGTGACTTACCGAAGATTGCAGAAACCATCCGAGACACACGGTTCTTTAAACCGATGAGTTCAGTGGTAACCTCTTCCAGAGCCGCCTCAGCCTTCTCAGCACATTGTGTCAAGGCGGTATTCTCATTGGCCCAAGCTTCTTTCTCCGCAGTGAAGCTGGTCTTCAGTTTTTCTGCTTCAGACACACTCAACTGGAATTTGGATTCCGCTTTCTTTGTTTCAATCTCTTGAGCCGCCAGTCGGGTCTTGGCCTCAGACAATTGAGTTTCCACTTCTATGGTCGCAGCCTGCATATAGCATAAGTTCGTTCAGTTTCATGGCGGATTACAAAATACAAAGTCCCAAGTGCTTTGCAAGCAAACAACACTTGGTACTTGGGGGCTAATGTTTATCAAACGAAATTTTTCAAAGGAATTGACTCTTTCTAACAAGTCCCAAGTGATTTGCAAGAAATAACACTTGGCACTTGGGGGCTAATGCATATTGCTTCTTTCTTATTAAAGATGAGCTAGGTGTGACAGTTCTAGCCGACTCATGAGAGATATGCAGTTAAATTTTGGTCTTTACATAAGGACTAGTAGGACCGACTCATTCATGCTGATTAAATCGGCCCTTGGGGACTACACATACAAATTGAAATACTATCAGCCTCCGGTTTAGTTGTAAACCGTACTTGGAGGGAATCTACGACAGAAGCTTATAAGTCTTTTAAGTCTACCAGTCATTCTATCTTATCATAATCAGAAGACTTGGAGGCTGGCAGAGTATATAACTTATATAAGCCGGAGAATATACCTCATATTTTGGTGCATCTGTTTGGCCATCTCAATTTCTGAATCACGGCTGGAGTGCACTTGACTGAGATAACCAGATAGCACTTCACAAATACTCAGATGAGCATAGTGGGAGACGTCAAATCCCACTTTCTGCATTTCCATAACTTCCTGTTTGGCAGAGTGTCTCGCCAAAATAGTTGGGTTCCCTAGTTCAATGAATCCGGTGCCAGTGATTAAAACATCATCGCCGTGAGTCTCTGGCGGGTTAGCTGAGCTTCAAGGTTCAACAGTTGATGGATCAAGAATGGTTGCGTCAACAGACGTCTCGGGCAAATCCGGTCGAGCATTGACAGCAGGATCTTCCGGTGGTTCAGAGTGTTCCGGTACAAGGGGTGGCTGCTCTGGTTCAGCAATCTTCGGATCCTCGGCCGGCTTTGTCACCTTTGCTTTTTTGTGCTTTGCTTGGCCGCTGAAAGGAATTTGGGCAAAGTCAGTATAATGATGCGTATATAAAGGTTCAGAAGAAGGATAATTATCTTTACCCGGGGGCGGTCTTGAAAGCTGGCAATTGAGTTTGGGATGAATCACCAGAGGAGGAACGAGAAATCTCCTGCAAGGATGGAATCAAAATTAAGTGATTAATAAAGGTAACTCGTTCGTAAATACAAGGGTTCAAGTTAAAAAAGAACCTCATTCTGGCGTTTCCGAGGGGTATCCGGTAAGCCGGAGGGTAAATCGTCATCTCCACCGGTTCGGGTTTGGCGGCGGCTCTCATGTTGCTGTCGTTTCAAAAGAAAATGAGGATCTAAATAAGCCAAGGGGTGTGAAAACCTTACTTTCCGGTTTACCCGCCAAAGTTTCTGCCTTGGTAAATGTTCTGTTTTGGAGGAAATATTAGTTACCTCTTCTTCGACTGCCTGGCTGGTCCCCGTGTCATCCTGGAAATAGTCAGTGTTAATAAGGTGGTTAAAAACAGGCCAAGAGAGTCAAGGGCTACCTCCGACTCAGAGGTGTCGTCCAGCTTGAGTAAATCAGAGGCAGTTGGTTTCTTCTTAGACTTTCTGATGGTCTTCTTGGCGGCTCTCGCAGCAGCTCTAGCTTTTTTAGCAGCTTCATGATCATATTTGGCTTTCCAGGAGTCAGATTTGTCCTATGGAAAGATAACATGTTGAAGTTCATGCGATATTTAAACTGCTGGAGGAAAAAATAAGTCAAAAAGATTTACCTCGGGCGCCGGGTTAAGCTTGCAGAAGGGATTCAAACCCACCAAGCTGCAGTCTTCATATTTGCTATTGACAAGGGTGGTTGCCATTTCAACGATGGCCTCTTCGGTCAGACGCAGGGATCTATAACATAGGGGATCATCAATTCCTCCAGTGTATGAATACATTAAGCCGGGTCGGAAGCTTAAAGGTATAATCCACCATGTGACCCAGCAGCAGAGCAAATCAACTCCGGACAAGCCATTTCCTAGCAAGGCTTGAACTCTTCGGATTGTAGGGACAAGTTTCTTGCGTTCGGCAGGGGTAAGCTTATTAGGGAGTTGGTATTTGGCGTCGGCGATCAACGCGATAACCCGGCATTGGATTTTCATCAGACGGTGAGATATCTTTGCAGTAGAACCATGTTTGATTCAGTCCTTGGCATGGCTGGGCAGGACTACTAGAGGGAAGACGACATCTCGTCTGTGTTGAATTGAAATCTTGCCAAGTTATAAGTTGCGACCATTGGTGTACTTGTTATGGCGGTTCAGGTAGAAGTATTCCCTGAAGAGTTCAACAGTAGGTTCTTCTTGAAGGTAAACTACGCAAAAAACTTGGAACTAACAGATATTAGGGAATTGGGTCCAATATCTTGCAGATGGAGTTTTAAAAAGTATAGAACATCCCTGAAGAATTTTGAGCCGGGCGGTGAGAAGCCCCGGGTAATATGGTCAGTAAAGACAATGATTTCACCATCTTTGGGCTGAGGTCTCTCTTCAGCCGGGTCAGGAGCACGATAATGCATGACACTTTTCTCTGGTAAGAATCCCATAGTGAGAAAATCCTTCAAAGTACTCTCGGTGACTGTGGAAGGAACCCAGTTGCAAGTGGTCATCGTCTTCGACGGGATGGTGAAAGGATAGTCTAAAAAGAAATAATTGGTCGGCTCAAATCAGTTGATGGGATTGCAAGTTGAAAATTACAGTGCATGTTTATAATGGCGGCTTAAGCAAGGGCTAATGATATATGAAGAAAAGATAAGTCGGCAGGGTAAGCTGCCATGACTAAGATATTCAAGAGTTGTTGAAAGCAAAATTCACTAAGTACTGGGACAAACCAGTTCCGCGGATAGGAGGTTACAAATTTGGATCTACCGTTGTTTAGAAAAAGGAAATGAATTCATCTACAAAAGGTGGCAGTGAAAAAGCCGAGGAGCCCTAGAGGAGATCTGTCGCGGTGGGGATTTAATCTAGTATTAACGCAAGTGCTAAAACTACTACCGCACAAAATTCCTATGGTTTTTGGATCTAATACATGGATCTAAACAAAGAAAAAGAAGGATGGTGACGAACACGGATGAACACCGATGAACAGCGACAAACCCTAATGGCAGATTGGTGACGAAGAAAGAAAGGCTTACTGGTGCTGTTAGAACAGTGGAATGGCGCCGCGGTTCTCTGGTCCACTCAGGGCGATGCAATGGTCGGAGTCGAGGACGAGGACGGAGGTCGACGGTGACAAGGTTCGTGCGGGACGATGCGCTGTGAGGAGGAAGAAAGGAGAAGGAGAAGAATGTGAGATGACCTTACGGTCCTATTTATAAGGAGGCAGGAAAACAGGTAGGCATGAAAGACGAGGAGGCCGAATGATAGTTATCCATCTAATTGGACGCCTCGATTTTTGGGAAGACATTAAGATAAATATCCGTTGAAGATGACGTCGTAGCAGGTTTCCAAAATTCTTAGAAATGACGTCACGGCGGGTTACAAAGTTTGTGCAGCGGATATGGAAGGATTTTTCTAGGTCTTGGAGATTGACATGAACAAGTTCAAAATCAATCTAGGGCCTAATGTTGGGGATATAACTATTAGGTATGACCCGCCCAGGAGGGGCCGGGTCATCCCTTTGATGATTCATCACAATGAAGCCCAAGATCGTATGGTGGTTCATAAGTAGGCTTAGTAAAGGGCCCAGACCCTAAAGGCGGCTTAAGGCCCATAGATATAAACTGCTATGTGTGTAAAGCTTGTGTTGTAAGGTATGAGAAAGTTTACCGAGCCGGATACATTGTATAAGCCGGCCGGGACTCTAAGGGCCGCAGGGCGTCAGCCCGTGTATATAAGGGGGTGACCTAGCGGCGGCTTAGGGTAAGAAAGAACAGATCGAGAGACGGGTCAAGCATATTCGCTCCCTGCTCATCAAAACCCTAGCAATACCAACTACAAACTGGAGTAGGCTTTTACCTTCATCGTAACGGGCCGAACTAGTATAAACTCCTCGTGTCCTTTGTCCTAATTAACCCCTTTAAGCTAACCTCAATGTGATGGCTCCACGACTAAGTCCTCACACTAGGACACCTATCGTGACAATTCCATGACACAAACCGTACGCAATACATCGCTAATAAAACGACAATCGTCATCATCGTCTCTTGACAAACATGAGCTAAAACAGTAGTAGATAGCGCTAATAAGCAGTTCATTTAGCATCGACGGCCCTGCCACACACATACTTCTAAATGAGGTTAATGACGGTCATCAACCTCAAGTCATGGCACCGGGTGTTCCTGATGGTGACTAAGATGGCCTGTCCAACCTGGAGATTCTTGCCAGCAAGGAAGTTGTTCCACCACACGGCGCTGAAGACAGTGCGACCGTCCGTGTCCACTGCGTAAACATAGTTGATGATGGAGCTCCTTGTGGTAAGGTGTAGTCCAGCAATGCCTGCTTCATCCGGCTCGATGCCACAGCACGAGCTTAGTCTCTTAGGTAATTTCTAGAAAAAACATATATGATAAATGAGCATGTCACATTACTACACTAAACGCATATCACATTACTAAGCATATCATATTACTACACTAAGTATATCATCAAATTCTACACTAAGCATATCATAACATTACTACACACTAATAAGCATATGATGCATCACACATTACTACACTAATTGAGCATATCATCAAATTCTACTCCAAGCATATATCATCACATTACTACACTAAGAATATCATCAAATTCTACACTAAGTGTCGGTGTCAAAACCGGCAGATCTCGGGTAGGGGGTCCCGAACTGTGCGTCTAAGGCGGATGGTAACAGGAGGCAGGGGACACGATGTTTTACCCAGGTTCGGGCCCTCTTGATGGAGGTAAAACCCTACGTCCTGCTTGATTTATTCTTGATGATATGAGTATTACAATAGTTGATCTACCACGAGATCGGAGAGGCTGAACCCTAGAAGCTAGCCTATGGTATGATTGTATATTGTCCTACGGACTAAAACCCTCCGGTTTATATAGACACCGGAGGGGGCTAGGGTTACACAAGGTCGGTTACAAAGGAGGAGATATCCATATCAGTACTGCCTAGCTTGCCTTCCACGCCAAGTAGAGTCCCATCCGGACACGAAACGAAGTCTTCAATCTTGTATCTTCATAGTCCAACAGTCCAGCCAAAGGATATAATCCGGCTGTCCGGGGACCCCCTAATCCAGGACTCCCTCAGTAGCCCCTGAACCAGGCTTCAATGACGATGAGTCCGGCGCACAGTATTGTCTTCGGCATTGCAAGGCGGGTTCCTCCTCCGAATATACCACGGAAAATTTTGAATACAAGGATAGTGTCCGACCCCGCAAAATAAGTTCCACATACCACCGTAGAGAGAATAATATTTCCACAAATCTAATTTGCTAACTTGTTTTGGCAACATGACATTAAGCCATGCCCGGTGATTATTCGAACCGTGTTTCTTCAACCAGCTCCACACATAACGCGAGGTGGTTTCTTGACACGTCTTGTCAAAGCAGAGATTGTGTTCCCCTAATTACGGGATTCTCATCAATACGGTTGTGGGTAACTCAACCATGCCTAGGACTCCTAGATTTTAAGCAAGTCCCAAACGGCCACTGGGAGGACGCTTGATATTCACCCTCTTTATAAAGAGACAAGGCTTTTACTTTTTTCCCTCCCGTGCTCAATCAAATCCTTCCCCCGCCTCGAGTTCTAACACCCAAAGCCCAGTTCAGGTGCTTTGGACCTTCAATCATGTCCGGATCTAGCCTTCAAGGCCGGTGGATGCCCTCCTTCGTTACGGAAGAGGATATCAAGAAGTTGAGGGAGGCCAGATACCTGACCACCGAGGTTTCGCATCGGCTGCCTGCTCGAGGGCAGGTCGTCCCTACTCCCGAACCCAACAAGAACATTGTGTTCATCTCCCACTTCCTTCGAGGTCTAGGCCTCACTCTGGATCCCTTCGTTAGCGGTTTGATGTTCTATTACGGGCTAGATTTCCACGATCTAGCCCCGAACTCCTTTCTCCACATCTCTGTTAGGGAACGTAGTAATTTCAAAAATTTCCTACGCACACGCAAGATCATGGTGATGCATAGCAACGAGAGGGGAGAGTAATGTCTACGTACCCTCGTAGACCGAAAGCGGAAGCGTTAGCACAACGCGGTTGATGTAGTCGTACGTCTTCACGATCCGACTGATCAAGTACCAAACGTATGGCACCTCCGAGTTCAGCACACGTTCAGCCTGATGATGTCCCTCGAACTCCGATCCAGCCGAGTGTTGAGGGAGAGTTTCGTCAGCACGATGGCGTGGTGACGATGTTGATGTTCTACCGACGCAGGGCTTCGCCTAAGCACCACTACAGTATTATCGAGGTGGACTATGGTGGAGGGGGGCACCGCACATGGCTAAGAGACGATCAACTTGATCAACTTGTGTGTCTAGAGGTTCCCCCTGCCCCTGTATATAAAGGAGCAAGGGGGGAGGCAGCCGGCCTAGGAGGAGGGCGCACCAAGGGGGGAGTCCTACTCCCACCGGGAGTAGGACTCCTCCTTTCCTTGTTGGAGTAGGAGTGAAGGAAAGAGGAGGAGAGGGAGAAGGAAAAGGGGGCTGCACCCCTTGTCCAATTCGGACCAGAGGGGGGCGCAGGCCTCCTTCCTTTTGGCCTATCTCCTCTATTCCCGTATGGCCCAATAAGGCCCATATACTCCTCGGCGAATTCCCCTAACTCTCCGGTACTCCGAAAAATACCCGAATCACTCGGAACCTTTCCGAAGTCCGAATATAGTCATCCAATATATCGATCTTTACGTCTTGACCATTTCGAGACTCCTTGTCATGTCCCCGATCTCATCCGGGACTCCGAACTCCTTCAGTACATCAAAACATATAAACTCATAATATAATTGTCATCGTAGCGTTAAGCGTGCGGACCCTATGGGTTCGAGAACTATGTAGACATGACCGAGACACGTCTCCGGTCAATAACTAATAGCGGAACCTGGATGCTCATATTGGCTCCTACATATTCTACGAAGATCTTTATCGATCAGACCGCATAACAACATACGTTGTTCCGTTTGTCATCGGTATGTTACTTGCCCGAGATTCGATCGTCGGCATCTCAATACCTAGTTCAATCTCGTTACCAGCAAGTCTCTTTACTCATTCCGTAATACATCATCCCGCAACTAACTCATTAGTTGCAAGGGAGATTTACATTTTTCCCTAACTTTGTCCAGACCTCATCTTTACCCCTAAATAAAAACAGTGCTCAACTTTACCCCTCTTCCGTTAAGTGCGTTTATAGAAATACCCTTCGGTACATTTTCCGTCTAGTCAAAGGCCTTTTACCGTTAAGTCCATGTGTAGAAAAATCTAACGGTTAAAGGCCTTTGACTGGACGGAAAATGTACGGAAGGGCATTCCTATAAGCGCGCCTAATGGAAGAGGGGCAAAGTTGAGCACTGTTTTTATTTAGGGGTAAAGATGAGTTCGGGACAAAGTTAGGGGGGGAAATGGAATTGGCCCTAGTTGCAATGCTTGCAAGGCTTAGGTGATGTGCATTACCGAGAGGGCCCAGAGATACCTCTTCGACAATCGGAATGACAAATCCTAATCTCGAAATACGCCAACCCAACAAGTACCTTCGGAGACACCTGTAGAGCACCTTTATAATCACCCAGTTATGTTGTGACGTTTGGTAGCACACAAAGTGTTCCTCCGGTAAACGAGAGTTGCATAATCTCATAGTCATAGGAACATGTATAAGTCATGAAGAAAGCAATAGCAACAAACTAAACGATCAAGTGCTAAGCTAATGGAATGGGTCAAGTCAATCACATCATTCTCCTAAGATGTGATCCCGTTAATCAAATGACAACTCATGTATATGGTTAGGAAACATAACCATCTTTGATCAATGAGCTAGTCAAGTAGAGGCATACTAGTGACACTCTGTTTGTCTATGTATTCACACATGTATTGTGTTTCCGGTTAATACAATTCTAGCATGAATAATAAACATTTATCATGATATAAGGAAATAAATAATAACTTTATTATTGCCTCTAGGGCATATTTCCTTCAGTCTCCCACTTGCACTAGAGTCAATAATCTAGTTCACATCGCCATGTGATTTAACATCAATAGTTCACATCACCATGTGATTAACACCCATAGTTCACATCGTCATGTGACCAACACTCAAAGGGTTTACTAGAGTCAATAATCTAGTTCACATCGCTATGTGATTAATACCCAAAGAGTACTAAGGTGTGATCATGTTTTGCTTGTGAGGGAAGTTTAGTCAACGGGTCTGCCACATTCAGATCCGTACGTATTTTGCAAATTTCTATGTCAACAATGCTCTGCACGAAGCTACTCTAGCTAAATGCTCCCACTTTCAATATGTATCCAGATTGAGACTTAGAGTCATCTGTATCCGTGTCAAAACTTGCATTGATGTAACCCTTTACGACGAAACTTTTGTCACCTCCATAATCAAGAAACATATCCTTACTCCACTAAGGATAATTTTGACCAATGTCTAGTGATCTACTCCTAGATCACTATTGTACTCCCTTGCCAAACTCAGGGCAGGGTATACAATAGGTCTGGTACACAGCATGGCATACTTTATAGAACCTATGGCTGAGGCATAGGGAATGACTTTCATTCTCTTTCTATCTTCTGTCGTGGTCGGGTTTTGAGTCTTACTCAACTTCACACCTTGTAACACAGGCAAGAACTCCTTCCTTGACTGTTCCATTTTGAACTATTTCAAAATCTTGTCAAGGTATGTACTCATTGAAAAACTTATCAAGCATCTTGATCTATCTCTATAGATCTTGGTGCTCAATATGTAAGCAGCTTCACCGAGGTCTTCCTTTTAAAAACTCCTTTCAAACATTCCTTTATGCTTTGCAGAATAATTCTACATTATCTCCGATCAACCATATGTCATTCACATATACTTATCAGAAATGTTGTAGTGCTCCCACTCACTTTCTTGTAAATAGAGGCTTCACCGCAAGTCTGTATAAAACTATATGCTTTGATCAACTTATCAAAGCGTATATTCCAACTCCGAGATGCTTGCACTAGTCCATAGATGGATCGCTGGAGCTTGCATATTTTGTTAGTACCATTAGGATTGACAAAACCTTCTGGTTGCATCATATACAACTCTTCTTTAATAAATCCATTAAGGAATGCAGTTTTGTTTATCCATTTGCCAGATTTCATAAAATGCGGCAATTGCTAACATGATTCAGACAAACTTAAGCATAGATACGAGTGAGAAACTCTCATCGTAGTCAACACCTTAAACTTGTCGAAAACCTTTTTGCGACAATTCTAGCTTTGTAGATAGTAACACTACTATCAGTGTCCATCTTCCTCTTGAAGATCCATTTAATCTCAATGGCTCGCCGATCAATGGGCAAGTCAATCAAAGTCCATACTTTGTTCTTATACATGGATCTCATCTCAGATTTCATGGCCTCAAGCCATTTCACGGAATCTGGGCTCATCATCGCTTCCTCATAGTTCGTAGGTTCGTTATGGTCAAGTAACATGACCTCCAGAACAGGATTACCATACCACTCTGGTGCGGATCTCACTCTGGTTTACCTACGAGGTTCGGTAGTAACTTGATCTGAAGTTACATGATCATCATCATAGCTTCCTCACTAATTGGTGTAGTAGTCACAGGAACAGATTTCTGTGATGAACTACTTTCCAATAAGGGAGCAGGTACAGTTACCTCATCAAGTTCTACTTTTCTCCCACTCACTTCTTTCGAGAGAAACTCCTTCTCTAGAAAGGATCCATTCTCAGCAATGAATATCTTGCCTTCGGATCTGTGATAGAAGGCGTACCCAACATTTTCTTTTGGGTATCCTATGAAGACGCACTTCTCCGATTTGGGTTTGAGCTTATCAGGTTGAAACTTTTTCACATAAGCATTGCAACCTCAAACTTTAAGAAACGACAACTTAGGTTTCTTGCCAAACCATAGTTCATACGGTGTCGTCTCAACGGATTTAGATGGTGCCCTATTTAACGTGAATGTAATTGTCTCTAATGCATAACCTCAAAACTATAGTGGTTAATCGGTAAGAAACATCATTGATTGCACTATATCCAATAATAGTACGGTAATGACGTTCGGACACACCATTATGTTGTGGTGTTCCAGGTAGCACGATTTTGTGAAACTATTCCACATTGTTTTAATTGAAGACCAAACTCGTAACTCAAATATTTGTCTCTGCGATCGGATCGTAGAAACTTTATTTTCTTGTCACGATGATTTTCCACTTCACTCTGAAGTTTTTGAACTTTTCAAATGTTTCAGACTTATGTTTCATCAAGTAGATATACCCATATCTGCTTAAATCATCTGTGAAGGTGAGAAAATAACGATATCCGCCACGAGCCTCAATATTCATCGGACCACATACATCTGTATGTATGATTTCCAACAAATCCGTTGCTCTATCCATAGTACCGGAGAACGGTGTTTTAGTCATCTTGCCCATGAGGCACGGTTCGCAAGTACCAAGTGATTCATAATCAAGTGATTCCAAAAGTCCATCAGTATGGAGTTTCTTCATGCGCTTTACACCAATATGACCTAAACGGCAGTGCCACAAATAAGTTGCACTATCCTTATTAACTTTGCATCTTTTGGCTTCAATATTATGAGAATGTGTATCACCACAATCGAGATCCAACAAACCATTATCATTGGGTGTATGACCATAGAAGGTTTTATTCATGTAAACAGAACAACAATTATTCTCTAACTTACATGAATAACCGTATTGCCATAAAACATGATCCAATCATATTCATGCTCAACGCAAACACTAAATAACATTTATTTTAGGTTTAACACTAATCCCGAAAGTATAGGGAGTGTGCGATGATGATCATATCAATCTTGGAACCATTTCCGATACACATCGTCACTTCACCCTTAACTAGTCTCTGTTCATTCTGCAACTCCTGTTTCGAGTTACTATACTTAGCAACTGAACTAGTATCAAATACTGAGGGGTTGCTATAAACACTAGTAAAGTACACATCAATAACATGTATATCAAATATACCTATGTTCACTTTGCCATCCTTCTTATCCGCCAATTACTTGGGGTAGTTCCGCTTATAGTGACCAGTCCCTTTGCAGTAGAAGCACTTAGTCTCAGGCTTAGGTCCAGACTTGGGCTTCTTCACTTGAGCAGCAACTTGCTTGCCATTCTTCTTGAAGTTCCCCTTCTTTCCTTTGCCCCTTTTCTTGAAACTAGTGGTCTTGTCAACCATCAACACTTGATGTTTTTCTTGATTTCTACCTTCGTTGATTTTAGTATCACGAAGAGCTTGGGAATCGTTTCCGTTATCCCTTGCATATTATAGTTCATCACGAAGTTCTAGTAACTTGGTGATGGTGACTAGAGAATTCTGTCAATCACTATTTTATCTGTAAGATTAACTCCCACTTGATTCAAGCGATTGTAGTACCCAGACAATCTGAGCACATGCTCACTGCTTGAGCTATTCTCCTCCATCTTTTAGCTATAGAACTTCTTGGAGACTTCATATCTCTCAACTCGGGTATTTGCTTGAAATATTAACTTCAACTCCTGGAACATCTCATATGATCCATGACGTTCAAAACGTCTTTGAAGTCCCGATTCTAAGCTGTTAAGCATGGTGCACTAAACTATCAAGTAGTCATCACATTGAGCTAGCCAAACGTTCATAACGTCTTCATCTGCTCCTGCAATAGGTCAGTCACCTAGCGGTGCATCAAGGACATAATTCTTCTGTGCAGCAATGAGGGTAATCCTCAGATCACGGATCCAATCCGCATCATTGCTACTAACATTTTTCAAATTAGTTTTCTCTAGGAACATATAAAAATTAAACGGGGAGCAACATCACGAGCTGTTGATCTGCAACATAGATATGCTAATACTACCAGGACTAAGTTCATCATAAATTAAAGTTCAATTAATCACATTACTTAAGAACTCCCACTTAGATAGACATCCCTCTAATCATCTAAGTGATCACGTGATCCAAATCAACTAAACCATAACCGATCATCACGTGAAATGGAGTAGCTTTCAATGGTGACATCATTATGTTGATCATATCTACTATATGATTCACGCTCGACCTTTCGGTCTCAGTGTTCCGAGGCCATATCCGCATATGCTAGGCTCGTCAAGTTTAACCTGAGTATTCTGCGTGTGCAAAACTGGCTTGCACCCATTGTAGATGGACGTAGAGCTTATCACACCCGATCATCACGTGGTGTCTGGGCACGATGAACTTTGGCAACGGTGCATACTTAGGGAGAACACTTTTATCTTGAAATTTAGTGAGAGATCATCTTATAATGCTACCGTCAATCAAAGCAAGATAAGATGCATAAAAGATAAACATCACATGCAATCAATATAAGTGATATGATATGGCCATCATCATTTTGTGCTTGTGATCTCCATCTCCGAAGCACCGTCATGATCACCATCGTCACCAGCACGACACCTTGATTACCATCGTAGCATCATTGTCGTCTCGCCAATCTTATGCTTCCACGACTATCGCTACCGCTTAGTGATAAAGTAAAGCATTACAGCGCAATTGCATTGCATACAATAAAGAGACAACCATATGGCTCCTGCCAGTTGCAAATAACTCGGTTACAAAACGTGATCATCTCATACAATAAAATTTAGCATCATGTCTTGACCATATCACATCACAACATGCCCTGCAAAAACAAGTTAGACGTCCTCTACTTTGTTGTTGCAAGTTTTACGTGGCTGCTACGGGCTTTAGCAAGAACCGTTCTTACCTACGCATCAAAAACCACAACGATAGTTTGTCAAGTTGGTGTTGTTTTAACCTTCGCAAGGACCGGGAGTAGCCACACTCGGTTCAACTAAAGTTGGAGAAACTGACACCCGCCAGCCACCTGTGTGCAAAGCACGTCGGTAGAACCAGTCCCGCGTAAGCGTACGCGTAATGTCGGTCCGGGCCGCTACATCCAACAATACCGCCGAACCAAAGTATGACATGCTGGTAAGCAGTATGACTTATATCACCCACAACTCACTTGTGTTCTACTCGTGCATATAACATCAACGCATAAAACCTGGCTCAGATGCCACTGTTGGGGAACGTAGAAATTTCAAAATTTTCCTACGCACACGGAAGATCATGGTGATGCATAGCAATGATAGGGGAGAGTAATGTCTATGTACCCTCGTAGACCGAAAGCGGAAGCGTTAGCACAACGCGGTTGATGTAGTCGTACATCTTCATGATCTGACCGATCAAGTACCGAACGTACGGCACCTCCGAGTTCAGCACACGTTCATCCTGATGACGTCCCTCGAACTCCGATCCAGTCGAGTGTTGAGGGAGAGTTTCGTCATCACGGCGGCGTGGTGACGATGTTGATGTTCTACCGACGCAGGGCTTCGCCTAAGCACCGCTACGGTATTATCGAGGTGGACTATGGTGGAGGGGGGCACCGCACATGGCTAAGAGACGATCAACTTGATCAACTTGTGTGTCTAGAGGTGCCCCCTGCCCCTGTATATAAAGGAGCAAGGGGGGAGGTGGCCGGCCTAGGAGGAGGGCGCGGCAAGGGGGGAGTCCTACTCCCACCGGGAGTAGGACTCCTCCTTTCCTTGTTGGAGTAGGAGTGAAGGAAAGAGGAGGAGAGGGAGAAGGAAAAGGGGGCTGCACCCCTTGTCCAATTTGGACCAGAGGGGGGGCGCAGGCCTCCTTCCTTTTGGCCTATCTCCTCTATTCCCGTATGGCCCAATAAGGCCCATATACTCCCCGGCGAATTCCCCTAACTCTCCGGTACTCCGAAAAATACCCGAATCACTCGGAACCTTTCCGAAGTCCGAATATAGTCGTCCAATATATCGATCTTTACATCTCGACCATTTCGAGACTCCTTGTATGTCCCCGATCTCATCCGGGACTCCGAACTCCTTCGGTACATCAAAACATATAAACTCATAATATAACTATCATCGTAGCGTTAAGCGTGCGGACCCTATGGGTTCGAGAACTATGTAGACATGACCGAGACACGTTTCCGGTCAATAACCAATAGCGGAACCTGGATGCTCATATTGGCTCCTACATATTCTACGAAGATCTTTATCGGTCAGACCGCATAACAACATACGTTGTTCCCTTTGTCATCGGTATGTTACTTGCCCGAGATTCTATCGTCGGCATCTCAATACCTAGTTCAATCTCGTTACCAGCAAGTCTCTTTACTCGTTCCGTAATACATCATCCCGCAACTAACTCATTAGTTGCAATGCTTGCAAGGCTTAGGTGATGTGCATTACCGAGAGGGCCCAGAGATACCTCTCCGACAATCAGAGTGACAAATCCTAATCTCGAAATACGCCAACCCAACAAGTACCTTCGGAGACACCTGTAGAGCACCTTTATAATCACCCAGTTACATTGTGACGTTTGGTAGCACACAAAGTGTTCCTCCGGTAAACGGGAGTTGCATAAGCTCATAGTCATAGGAACATGTATAAGTCATGAAGAAAGCAATAGCAACAAACTAAACGATCAAGTGCTAAGCTAACGGAATGGGTCAAGTCAATCACATCATTCTCCTAATGATGTGATCCCGTTAATCAAATGACAACTCATGTCTATGGTTAGGAAACATAACCATCTTTGATCAACAAGCTAGTCAAGTAGAGGCATATTAGTGACACTCTGTTTGTCTATGTATTCACACATGTATTGTGTTTCCGGTTAATACAATTCTAGCATGAATAATAAACATTTATCATGATATAAGGAAATAAATAATAACTTTATTATTGCCTCTAGGGCATATTTCCTTCAATCTCGGCATTTATTGTCGTATGTGAGGCCTTCCTCCGCATTACCCCTCACTTCGGCCTGTGGCTCAAGACCTTTGACGTGAAGCCGAAGATGGTCGAGGAGCAGCATGTAGCGTGCGGAGGCACATTAATAAGCAAGATCGCTGCAGCTCCGTGGCCAAAGGGTTCCTTTTCAGAGGTGTCCGGATTATGGCAATGGGAGTGGTTTTACATCACAGCTCCCAGAAGTGCCAAGTGGGTGGCTGCCCCTGCTTTCCGCTCGGGCCCTCCACCACAACTGATGTCATGGATTAGCAGAGGGCTGAGCTGGGGTCCAGCCAAGGACGTGCCTACACTGCAGAGCCGCATTCAAGATCTCTTCGAAGGAGATTTCAGTCTGGTTATGGTGGTGCAAGTCATGGTGGTTCCTCGAGTCCAGCCTTGCAAACGCCGGCCCCTCCGCACGTGGGAGTTCAACCCAGAAGGGCCGCGCACTATTCAGAATTTCCTCGGCCTGACGCACGAGGAGATGTATAAATCATTCTTCGGACCCCAAATAGAGTGTCCGGATACTATCGAGGACGTGGGCCTGAGCAACAACCGCACCGCCGACCAAGTAAGTAATCCTCTAGCCGAACACACCGTCTTTCATTTATCATGATGTCATTCTGAGAAATCGCTCTTTGACCAGGACTGGCTAACAAAGGCAAAGAAGATTCAGTGTTCGGCCCCCCTTCCTGAGGGTTTGGACAATCCGGTACTGGAGAAGATGCTCGAGCCAGCACCTTGCCCGGAGCCCTCAAAGGAAGATAAAGGGGGGAATAATGAGGGCGAAAGCGGGCCCCCATCGCTACCAATTCCAACCGAGGGAATGAGCGCCTTCGCGAGGGAGGATAACAAAGGGGAAGAATCCGACATTCTCTTGCCCCGGGGAAGGAAGAGGACCGCCTCTGAAGATCAGAAAGCCAAGGCTTCCAAACGGGAGAAGAAATCTCCACCAGAGGGTCCGGCCCCGGAGGGTGCTCTTGCCACACAAAGTCCGTGCGGAGATCATCCCTCTAACAAGCTGTAAGTTATCGAAAAATACTTGATAGTAAAGATATTCTACCTTTCTTCCAAGGAAAATAACCGAAGCATTTATCTTGCAGTTCGGATCTCAGCCCTTCTCAGCAAAGCTCCTCTTCGGGGGATCTTCTTCCAGAGATGATGGAGAGCGAAACACCTCCCCCGGACTCCTCCGCTCAAGAAGCGGGCGACCTTGAAGTGTCGTATCGGAGGGCCTCCCCAGATCCGGTGAGGCCAGAAGATAATCCTATGGTCACCCGAAGTCCCCAGTATCCGGCTCTTGAAGAGAGCAAACAGAAGAGTCCGGCACCGTCTGGTATGCGGTCGGACGTACTGAGGGAGCTGTTGGAGTGAGTGGCCATCTCAGAAGAACACCGTATGTTGATGGGTACGGTGATGAAAAGAATTTCGTCCGCCGAAAGCGGATTGCATGAGGCCTTTATGAGTCTATTGACGGGCTTTGAGGTACATGAAATGATATACTTTGTGATTGTACCGCACATTTTTAGGTGTGCCCTGTGTAGATAGTAGCCCCTGAGACTCTGGTTGTCGTCGAGAACGGCGGCGAACAGAGGATCGTAGTCCCAGGTAATAACCAAACCGCCTTTATGTGCAGATGGATGGAGCTCCGGTGGCTGGTCGGACTCATGAGATTGCCAAACTAAAGCGGCAACTGGATGCGGCGGATGCCAACATCGAGCTTGTTAATAAGTGGCTTGACGAGGCACAGGGTAAGTGATATTTTCTGGTGAATGTCACATAGTAAGAGCAGCGTAATGCCAGTATCTTTAATATGTTGTGACTGTAGATGGAGCTGCCACCGTGGAGACCCTTCGGGCGGAGCTTGCCCGAGCCAAAGAACAAGCAAGGATTAGTAATGCGGCCGCTTTAAAGGCGGCCGAAGAGTTAAGAGCCGAAAAGGCTGCACATTGTGAGAGCAAAGATAAAATGGCCAAGATGGCTGTAAAGTTAAAAGACACTGCCGACCGTTGCCAGTTCCTTGAAGAAGAAAACCAGGCGAGGGCGACGGACCTCGAGAAGGCCACAATGGCAACCAAGGACACCCGCTCTGCCATGAGAGCGAAGAAGGAGGAACTGCGTGAAGCCGGGGATATTGCAGCTGGGAAGCCCTTTATGCTGCGGAGGAAGTTCGGAGATCCGCAGTATGCCCCTCTGGATCGGCTGTGGAGTTCGGCAGACGCATATATGGACTTGGCGGCGAGCGCTGTCGATGCGGCCGAATACTTCCGAGATCAAACAGATCGTGAAGTGGACAAGCTATTCTGGTCGCAGTTTAACGTTCCAGAGCGTCCGCTTCCGTTGACTGATCAGCTTGCCGAATGGGCCGAACTCAATAGATTGTCCGGACTTGCCATGAGGTCCGTCGTAGATCATCTGTGGCCGGAAAAGCCGAAGTCGAACAGCTATTTCAGCTTAGTGCAGCAGTTCCTTGGTGCGGTGCCGCGCATCAATGCGATGAAGAGGTCGGCATGCATAGAAGGCTCGCGGATGGCCCTTGCCCGTGTCAAAGCATACTGGGCAGAGATGGATGCTACCACTGTTGCGGCGCAGGGTTCGGCCATAGGCCGAGTGGCTGCCGAGCACTATTTTGAAGAAGTCCTTGAGGGTGCTCGTTTGATAGAGGCCCAGTGCTCGAAGAATATTATGTTTGAGTGACATGTATTCCTATTGTAGAAACAATGTTTATGAAATTTATTAAGGCTATATTTATACATTTGCCTGAAAGTAATATGATGCCTCTGTCAGCGTTCTGGGAACGGGGGTCCCCAGACTTGCCTGCCTGCGGCCTGCGGCGTGGCTCAAAGGGGGGCCCAGCGCGGCCCATCTTCACCAACACAAACCCAAGACCCTCGCGAGGGGCCAAGCCTCGCGGGGCGGATGACGCGGAGCTTCCTCAGGCACGGCCTCGTCAGGCTGGCTCACGAGGAGGCGGAGAGATCAAGGCGGGGTACCTCACGAGGTGCCCGTGACACAAGCCATGACGACCGGGGGCGCCAGGCGGGTGCCAGCCCGCGCAGCGTCCCCCTTCCTCTTTGGTGCAAAGGGGGCAAGCGCAGCCGCGGAGTACCGAGGCATCAGGCAAAGGTTGCCATTTCAGTGCAACGAGACCAAGACCAGGAGGACTACGAGACAGAGGTCACCATGGAGCCCAAAACGGCGTCGTCACCAGAGCTTTGCGCAGGCAAAGACTACTTTTGTCAGGATAGTTGATACAAACTGCCCCCCTTCAAATTAGCCCGCCATTGTTGGCTCCCTTCCCGCTCGATATTTGGGAAGAGGACCATGGCCTCTATAAATAGGACCAGCCACCCACAGAGACACGGGGGGACAGAGAGACGGAGCAAGGAGAGGTAGGGCAAGAGAGAGAAAGAGAAGATCAGAAAAAAAAAGAGAGAGAGAGAGAGAGAGAGAGAGAGAGAAAGGTGACTGAGCTCCTCCCAGCAGTTCATCACCCCAGCCAAGAACAGACCCTCGCGAGGCTGTTCTTCCTTGTATTGTTCATCATCATCAGCCCAAGAGGCAATCCACCAAACCACACACTGGAGTAGGGTATTACACCACAACAGTGGCCGAACCAGTATAAACCTTGTGTCTCTTGCGTTGTTCTTTCCTTAGTTCAGATCCTAGCAAGGCGGAGGGGTGCAGGTAGGTAGGAGGCGAAATCTCCACGCGCACCCCAGTGTTCGAACCTCAAGGGTCTGCCGGAACCTGAAATCCGACATTTGGCGCGCCAGGTAGGGGTATGCAGGGATTCGTCTTCCACCACCCCATTCTCCTCCGACCATCACACCCATGTCTGACGCTCATCGGGCCCGCGCCGAGCGCCGGGCCGTGCTCGCTTCCCGCGTCGCCCAGACGGCCCCTGTCGGCGGGCGTCCTTGCCGTTCCCCGTCGCCTGTCGTCAACGCCGCCACCGGCCCGGCGGGGGACGAGCAGTGAGCATCGTCCCAGCATCCGTCCGTGCGGCAAGACGGCCGCACCGCAACTCCCTCGCTCCCCCCAGCTGGTTCTTCGTCCCGCGCGCTCCGCACGCCCATGGAGCCCCGCAACCTCTCCCCCGCCCATCGCGCTGCACCAACACCCCCGGTCGTCGCGGCCCTCTTGGGCGGCTCGCAGGCGCCGCCTGCAAGTCACCATGTCAAGCCGTTCATCCACCGGGTCAGCACCGCTTCCACGCGGCAGGGGGCTCCCCTGGACCGGGCGGCGCCCGAGACCGGCCTGACCTTCAGCTCGGAGGACCACCCCTCCAACTCGGCCTGCTCGGGTGCGCTCCCCATGCTGTGCACCCCCACCATATGCCAGGTGGCCGTCACCAGAACCCTCATTGATGGCGGCGCGGGCCTCAGCATGCTCTCGGTCGAGGCCTTCAACCTCCTCTGCATACCCCTGGAACGGCTGCAACCCAGCCGGCCCTTCTCAGGCGTAGGGGGCGAGTCGTCCAGCTCCTTGGGACAAATCCGGCTCCCAGTAACCTTCGGCACCTACGACAACTTCCGCACGGAGCTGGTTGACTTCGACATCACCCCCATCGGCCTCCCCTACAACGCCATCCTCGGCTACCCAGCGCTGGCCCAGTTCATGGCCGCGATGCACCCAGCGTACAACCTCATGAAGATGCCCGGGAGTAGCGGTGTCCTCAATGTGCACGGGGACACCGGGGACGTGCTGCGGGTGCTCAAGCTCGCCTTCAAGACGGCGGCGGCGGCACAGCCCACCAACTTGGAGACCCTGGGGCCCAAGGGGGCTGCACCCGCCAAGAAGAAATAGTTGTTCACCCAAGACAAGGCAGAAACCAAGCAGATACCAGTCGATGAGGACGGATCCACCAACGCCACTTTCACCATAGGCGCCCACCTCAAACCCGAGCAGGAGAAGGCCCTGATCGGGTTCCTGCGTGCAAACAAGAAGGTATTCGCTTGGGAGCCTGACCAGTTGGCAGGGATCCCTAGGAGTGTAATCGAGCATCACCTCAACGTGCGCCCTGTGAAGCAGAAGGCCAGGCGACAGTCAACAGAAAAGCAGGCCTTCATCGTCCAAGAGACCCGCAAATTAGAAGCCACTGGGGTCATTCGCGAGGTCCGATACCCGGACTGGTTGGCCAACCCTGTCGTTGTGCCAAAGAAGGGAGGGAAGGAGCGCATGTGTGTCGACTTCACCAACCTCAACAAAGCATGCCCGCAAGATCCCTTCCCGCTCCCCCGCATCGACCAGATCGTCGATTCCACTGCGGAATGCGACCTGTTGTGCTTCTTGGATGCCTTCTCTGGGTATCACCAGATCAAGATGGCGGTAGAAGACGTCGAGAAGACAGCCTTCCTAACCCCGTGTGGGGTGTACTACTACACATGCATGCCATTCGGGCTGCGTAACGCAGGGGCTGATGCACATCACCTTGGGCCCGCAGCTCGGGAAGAATGTTGAAGCTTACGTCAATGACATTGTGGTAAAGTCTCGGGAGGCCAAGACCTTGATACAAGACTTGGAGGAAACCTTCGCGAGCCTCAACGCAGTGAACCTAAAGATACGGCTCAACCTAAAGATACGGCTCAACCCAAAGAAGTGTGTGTTCGGAGTCCCCTCGGGCAAGCTCTTGGGTTTCCTCGTGTCCCACCGAGGCATCGAGGCTAACCCGGAGAAGGTCAAGGCGGTGGAAGACATGAGCCCGCCAAAGACCCTCAGAGAAATGCAGAAGCTCACGGGGCGCGTGACCGCACTAGGGCGCTTCATCTCCAAGTTGGGGGAACGAGCACTGCCCTTCTTCCAGCTAATGAAGAAAAAGGGGCCCTTCGAGTGGACTGAAGAGGCCAACAAGGCGTTCCAGGATCTCAAGAGATACCTGACCAGCCCACCGATCATGGTGGCTCCACGCCCTCAAGAGCCCCTGGTGCTTTACCTCGCCGCCACTCCTTACTCCGCCAGCGCGGCCTTAGTGGAAGTCAGAGAGGAGCGCCGAATCAAAACCGCGGCAGCAGCCCGGGACAAGGCAGAACAGGGACAAGGAAGGCCTACAGAAACCGCCACCGCGGCTGAGGAGGATCAGCCGCCCCAGAGGGGCGCACCAGAGGCGTAAGAGGCCCCTCTTCCAGATGGCCAGCCTCAGGAGGCCTCATTGCCTCAAGAGGCGCCACGGTCTCCGAAGGGAGCCACCAGCACTGACGCACTCCACCTCGTTGAGCACCCGGTGTACTTCGTCAACACGGTGCTGCGGGATGCCAGGGCACGGTACCCCATGCCTCAGAAACTCCTCCTCGCGCTACTGATGGCCTCGCGCAAGCTGCGGCACTATTTTCAGGGTCACCCCATCAAGGTCGTCTCGTCGTACCCCCTGGAGAGAGTACTCAGGAGCCCTAATTTAGCTGGAAGGGTCACTGAGTGGAACATAGAACTGCAAGCGTTTCAGCTCGAATTCAGCATGACTAGAGTCATCAAGGGAGCAGCGTTGGCGGATTTTGTGGCAGAATGGATGGAGGCGCCAGGCCTCAAGGCCGACGACGATTGGTCCCTGTCCCCGGGAAGCGAGGCGCCAGAAGGCTAGGTCATGTACTTCGATGGGGCGTTCTCCAGGCATGGCGCTGGGGCTGGGGTGGTGCTTATATCGCCCGCTCAGGACAAGCTCTATTACGCCATGCAGCTCTGTTTCCAGCAAGGTGAAAATGTCTCCAACAACATAGCAGAGTATGAAGGTTTAATAGCGGGCTTGAAGGCCGCGGCTGCCCTGGGGGTGAAACGCCTCACCATCAAGGGCGATTCGCAGCTCCTTGTCAATTTCTCCAACAAAGTGTACGAGCCGAAGGATGAGCACATGGAAGCCTACCTAGCGGAGGTTCGCAAGATGGAGAAGCAGTTCTAGGGGTTGGAGTTGCAGCATGTGCCCCGTGGCACCAATCAGGAGGCCGACGACATCGCCAAACGGGCATCCAGGCGGTTACCTCAGGAGCCTGGTGTTTTCGAGGAACGGCTCTTCAAGCCATCAGCCCTGCCGTCATTATCGAACACGGCTCAGCCCCGGGAGGAGCTCCCTCAGCCACCTGCCTCAGGGGCTCCGGCCTGTGGCCCGGCCTCAGGAGCACATCTGCTCCTGACGATGGAACCTCAGGAGGGATGTTGGATCGCGGAGCTCCGGAGTTACCTAACGCAAGGGACCCTGCCGGAGAAGGAGGAGGAAGCGGAGCGAGTGGCACGCCAGGCCACGGCATACTGCATCAAGGATGGAGAGCTCTACCGGAAGCGGCCAAACGATGTATCCCTGCGCTGCATCTCCAGGGAGCAAGGGAAGGAACTGCTAGAAGATATACACGGCGGAGATTGTGGACATCATTCATCATCGCGGACCCTCGTCAGCAAGGTGTTCCGCAGTGGGTTTTATTGGCCCACCGCGCTCAATGACGCCGTTGAACTAGTAAAAGCTTGTGAGGCCTGCCAGTTCCACGCCAAGCAGATCCATCAGCCAGCAGGAGGCTTGCAGACTATACCCCTTTCATGGCCATTCGCAGTCTGGGGGCTGGATATCTTGGGCCCGTTTCCTTGGGCGCCTGGGGGCTACCGCTACCTCTATGTCGCCGTGGACAAGTTCACCAAGTGAGCTAAAGTAGAGGCTGTCTGCACCATTCCCGCGGGTTCCGCGGTCAAGTTCATCAAGGGCATCGTGAGCCGGTTCGGGGTGCCGAATCGCATCATCATGGACAACGGTTCGCAGTTCACCAGTAACCTCTTCAAAACATACTGTGCTAACCTTGGAACGCAGATATGCTACGCTTCGGTGGCGCACCCCCGAAGCAACGGCCAGGCCGAGCGGGCCAACGCGGAGGTCCTGAGGGGCCTCAAGACCAGGACGTTCAAGAAGAAGCTGGAGGCCTGCGGCAGAGGTTGGTACGACGAGCTTCGGTCCGTGTTGTGGTCCATCCGCACAACCGTGACCAAGCCGACTGGAGAGACCCCGTTCTTCCTGGTCTACGGAGCCGAAGCGGTCCTCCCTCACGAGGTCAGATGTCGCTCTGCGCGGGTCCTGGCGTTTGACGAGGCGCAGCAGGACGCCATGCGGGGGATGGACCTCGTGCTAGGGGAGGAACGTCGCCAAGAAGCCGTGCTATGAGCAGCGAGATACCAACAAGCACTGCGGCGATATCACTGCCGCAACATCCGCCCCAGAACTCTCGAGGTAGGAGACCTCGTGCTCAGGCAGGTCCTCTCCAGGGAGGGGCTGCACAAGCTCTCTCCCATGTGGGAGGGCCCGTTCAAAGTTGTTCATGTTTCCAGGCCCGGCTCCGCGTGCTTGGAGACTCAGGAGGGGGTGCCAGTCCAGAATGCGTGGAACATCCAGCACCTCCGGAGGTTCTACCCCTAAAAAGGCCCGGAGCCTGTGAAGAAGGCGAATGCCTATGAAGCTATCGCATTTCGGAAAAGGCCCAGAGCCTGTGAAGAAGGCGAATGCCTGTGAAGCTATCGCGTTTTGGAAAAGGCCCAGAGCCTGTGAAGAAGGCGAATGCCTGTGAAGCTATCGCGTGTTGGAAAAGGCCCAGAGCCTATGAAGAAGGCGAATGCCTGTGAAGCTACCGCATATGGGAAAAAGCCCGGAGCCTGTGAAGAAGGCGAATGCCTGTGAAGCTATCGCGTTTGGGAAAAGGCCCAGAGCCTGTGAATAAGGTGAATGCCTGTGAAGCCATCGTGTTTGGGAAAAGGCCTGAAGCCTGTGAAGAAGGCCAACGCCTGGGAAGCTCGCCGCCCGTGACACTCTCACGTAATAATGAGTTGGGGCTGTACACGCCCTGGAGTCTCAGGAGCGCCAGCCTCAGGCCCTGGGGCTCCCTCCCACGCCCAGTGGCAGCACTTAGCTCCGCGCTGGTGAGAAGACATCAAAGACTAGATTAGGTGCCAGACGCGGCTTTTCATTTGCTTTCCGCAGTTGGCTTGTTCCTTCTCATTCGAAGTTTTATTGAAGTTGTTGCCGTCTTTGGCTTGTGGTTCTCCGACTTTTCACTCTCCTGCCTCGATTTCTCTTGTGCAAGGCCTCGCGAGGGGGGCAGCTGAGCGCCCTCGCGAGTGTTCCTATCCTAGTCATTCAAAGAGTTCGCGAGCTGGGCCCCTTACACGAGCACCCCTCCAGTCTGTGCCCCACGGGCACCGCGACACAAACAAAGGGCCTGGGTTGGTTGCCCCCCCATGGCCGGGGCCGGAAACTATCCACGCTCGGACACGTAGCCGGAAGGTACGGTAACGAAAGCAAAACAATGATTAACAACAATAACCCAAACACGCCCCCGCGGGGCTCCACACTATTGTCTTTGTTACGCAGGGAAAAGGAAAAAGAAAGAACAAATCTGGTACAGCTCGCCTCACACCGGCCCGCAGGGAAGGCCCGAGCTGCCTCCGGAGCTCAGGCGGACTCCCTCTCGCGCTTCACCAGGGCGCGACAGCGGGCGGACACGTTGCCACCTCCCAAGCAGATACGGCGGCGCGGGGGCTGACCGCGGCCACCGCTAGAGGAGTCGCCGCCTGAAGAAGAACCGGGGAAGCTTGAGGAACCCTGAGCGCCGCTGTTGCGCGAGCGCTGCCCTCTCCATCATCGCTGGAGCTAGGTTCCCAGCCACGGTCGTCACCCTCGGGGCAACACCCTGCGCGGCGACCATCTTCCCCAAACACCCTCACATAGAGGGTGGCATCGCCGTCGAACTTGAAGTGTAGGGTGCACCGATGACTCAGGCCACGCGCGCGGGCAAACGTCTGCCAACCGCGGGCCAAGAACAGGCTCCCGGCCGCGGAGACCTCCAGTGAGACCCATGAGGCCCGGCTGCAGCAGCCGTCGGCCTGAAGCCAGAGGCCGCCCGGGGCGCCGGCCAGGAGCTCGCCAAGGAGGAAGCGAGGAAGCGGAAGCCGAGTGCTGGTCGGCCCCGCCGACCACACGACGAACTCCGGCAGCACTTCAGCAGTGCGAAAGCGCGGCCTAGGGGGACGCGCAGCCGGAGCATGCCCCCGGCCGCAGTAATCTGCCCGTCGCTGTGCTGAAGTTTGCCTCCACGGCCGCAGGGAGCCACCATGGTGGCCACAGGATGTTTACGAGGGCGCCCTTGGCCGCGCTTGGGTGGGGTAGAGGCGGGCTCAACCTGGTGAGCCTTCCCCTTCTCTGCGGCCGAGAACCTCCTTGACGGGGCCATGAAGAAAGGGAGGAGCAAGGAGGGATGAACTGGAAGGGCGCGCGCCGGGACTTGTCCAATCCATGCAGTTGCCGAGGCGCCATGGGGAAGTGGAGACGCCCACGTCCAATCAACCGCCACGCGGCGCCCAAGGCCGCAGGCTGTTAGGGCCCGCGACGCTTTGCTCTTGCCCTTCCGCCTCCCTGCACGGCCAAGTCCGGGCGCGCCTTGGGCCCGGGGGCTACTGTCAGCGTTCTGGGAACAGGGGTCCCCAGACTTGCCTGCCTACGGCCTGCGGCGTGGCTCAAAGGGGGGCCCAGCGCGGCCCATCTTCACCAACACAAACCCAAGACCCTCGCGAGGGGCCAAGCCTCGCGGGGCGGACGACGCGGAGCTTCCTCGGGCGCGGCCTCGTCAGGCTGGCTCACGAGAAGGCGGAGAGATCAAGGCGGGGTACCTCACGAGGTGCCCGTGATGCAGGCCATGACGACCGGGGGCGCCAGGCGGGTGCCAGCCCGTGCAGCGTCCCCCCTTCCTCTTTGGTGCAAAGGGGGCAAGCGCAGCCACGGAGTACCAAGGCATCAGGCAAAGGTTGCCATTTCGATGCAACGAGACCAAGACTAGGAGGACTATGAGATAGAGGTCACCGTGGAGCCCAAAACGGCGTCGTCACCAGAGCTTTGCGCAGGCGAAGACTACTTTTGTTAGGATAGTTGATACTAGTTGTCCCCCTTTAAATTAGCCCGCCATTGTTGGCTCCCTTCCCGCTCGATATTTGGGAAGAGGACCAGGGCCTCTATAAATAGGACCAGCCACCCACAGAGACACGGGGGTACAGAGAGACGGAGCAAGGAGAGGTAGGGAAAGAGAGAGAGAGAGAAGATCAGAAAGAGAAAGAGAGAGAGAAAGGTAACTAAGCTCCTCCCAGCAGTTCATCACCCCAGCCAAGAACAGACCCTCGCGAGGCTGTTCTTCCTTGTATTGTTCATCATCATCAGCCCAAGAAGCAATCCACCACACCACACACTGGAGTAGGGTATTACACCACAACGGTGGCCCGAACCAGTATAAACCATGTGTCTCTTGCGTTGTTCTTTCCTTAGTTCAGATCCTAGCAAGGCGGAGGGGTGCAGGTAGGTAGGAGGCGAAATCTCCATGCGCACACCAGTGTTCGAACCTCAAGGGTCTGCCGGAACCCGAAATCCGACAGCCTCCTGTGCGGCCGTTTATATATATATGTATATAACCTGAAAGATTGCAGTCGTCGGCTTCAGCCCCCACGCATATAATGCGGGGGTGTTCGCAGAAGACGCGTATTCACACTTAATACAACGTCTTGGTCCTAATAAGGAGGTGGTGGCGCAGTGAACTAGGCAACCGGACTATAAATCTTTAACACTTTCACTTAGCCATAGGAGTTTGACAGTGGGGCTACTATATAGCCCCTGGTGGCTCCACACTCTCCCGAATTCGGGGTGCGTACATGCCTAACCGGGAAACGGCCCTTCGTTAAGGCGGAGGAATTCTAACATTCCGATAGGTCATCGAGTGGTTGACCAGTCTCATGCCATATCATGACAGTCAGTTTTCGGCTTTCTCTACTAAGGTGCTCGTCCGGATGACCCGGGGCACAATCGGAGTAGTTCTCCTGGTGCCGCCTTAGCCGATAGAGCGGAACATAAGGCAGCAAAACACAGGAGCCGGGCAAACCCAACATTTGACCAAAGACATGATTCGGAGTTGATGCATATAAGGCCAAGCTCGCGACGCCGAACACTCCCTAAGGTATTCAGTCTTTATGGTATAAACAGGGCCTAAACAGTGCCCTTTGTAAGAAGCCCCTGGTGTCCAGGTACGTGCATTATTCTAACGTGGCCACATGCCAAGATGTCAGCATCCTTCTCAATGGTACTAAGAATCCGAGGGATGTGTATCAACAAGAGATAGTAAGAAAGGTTTACGCAGGGTCTTAATCTAAAAAGAATCCTTGGAACGGGTCCCTGCTGCACATCTGTGCCTGTGTCTCCATTGTGCCGTATCCTGGACGGGTGTAGCACGATGGTCATCTGTAAAAGAGAGGAACTTAGGTGAAAAGTTGTCGTGCAAAAAGGTAGGTTTAAAGAAACCATCTACAATTCAAGATGAGTAAAAATTGCCACTTGTCTACGCGTGTTGAGCCCCTTGTATTCGTAATCGGGGTGTGGCCATCAAACTTGTATGAATTACATATAGTTGTGCCGGACTCGTCTAACCATGTCCGTGGTCTTGACGACCTATCGAATGCTTTAGTTGGTGAGGCCGTTTTAGTGTGCGGCTGCCACTCTCTTCGGCGCACCGGGATCGCTCAATATTTCCATTTACTGTAATGATGCCACGTGGACCGGGCATCTTAAGCGTGAGGGAAGCGTAATGTGGTATTGCATTAAAGCGAGCGAAAGCTTCGCGTCCAAGTAGTGCTTGATAGCCACTTTGGAATGGCGCAATGTGGAAGGTTAAATTTTTGCTATGGAAGTTATCGGAGAAGCCGAATATAACCTCTAGTAGCAAGGAGCCCGTGCAATGAGCCCTTGGGCCTGGCGTTACTCCTTTAAATGTAGTATTGCTGTGGCAAATTTTCGTTGGGTCTATCCCCTTTTTGCGGACTGTGTCTGGATATATCAGGTTTAGACTGCTGCCACCGTCCATCAGGACTCGTGTGAAGTGGTATCCGTCAATTATTGGATCTAATACCAAGGCAGCCCATCTTGCGCGCCAGATACTTGCTGAGTAATCCTGGTGGTCGAAGGTGATCGGTTGAGACGGCCAGTGGCAGAATTCCGCGGTGATAGGCCCTTGGGCATATTTATCTGGGAGTGCAGTTTTGTTTCTCCCCTTGATAACGTGTAACACGTTTACTGTTTTGACTTCTGGTGGAAATTTCTTTTGTTCCCCAGTGTCTTGCTTGAGAGGCTCATCCTCATCTTCGCTTGGTGTATCCTCCCCCTTGTGTACGGCGTTGAGCTTGCTGGACTGCTTGAAGACCCAACATTCTCTGTGGGTATGATTAGCGGGTTTACCGGGGGTGCTATGGATCTGACATATTTGGTCCAGAATTTTGTTTAGGCTGGACAGTTCGTCTCTGCTGCCTTTAGAGGGCGGCTTTTGCTGACCTGGCTGAGAGCTTCTGAATCCGGTGTTTACCGCCGTGCTCTTGGGGTTGTCTTCTTTATTCCGGCGCTTATTATTTTTGCTGCGTCGTGATTTCCTGTTTCCATCTCTAACTTCGGATGTACTTGGGTCGCTGGTGCTGCATCGGGCTAGCCAGCTGTCCTCGCCCGCGCAAAAGCGGGTCATGAGGCTTGTTAATGCTGCCATCGTTCTCGGCTTTTCTTGGCCGAGGTGTCTGGCAAGCCATTCGTCTCGGACGCTGTGTTTAAAAGCTGCCAAGGCTTCGGCGTCCGGACAGTCGACTATTTGGTTCTTTTTAGTAAGAAATCGGTTCCAAAGCTTTCAGGTTGACTCTCCGGGCTGTTGAGTTATATGACCTAAATCATCCGCATCTGGAGGTCGGACATAAGTCCCTTGAAAATTTGCCCGAAAAGCGTCTTCGAGCTCTTCCCAGCTTCCAATGGAGCTTTCGGGGAGGCTTTTAAGCCAGTGCCGAGCTGGCCCTTTGAGTTTGAGGGGTAAATACTTAATGGCGTGGAGATCATCTCCTCGAGCCATATGGATATGGAGGATATAGTCCTCAATCCAGACCCCAGGGTCTGTTGTTCCGTCGTATGCCTCGATGTTTACGGGTTTGAATCCCTCTGGAAATTCATGGTCCAGCACCTTGTCGGTGAAACATAGGGGGTGTGCGGCACCCCTGTATCCGGGTGTACCGCATTGTTCGGATGTTTGTTGTGTTGCATCGTATGCTGGAGCGCGCTTGTGTGGTCCATAGATGGATCTGGTTGCGTCGTCCTTTTGATGCGAGCCCTCGCGTGGATCGCGTATTGGCTTATGTGCGGCGTTGTTTGCCGCTCTATGTTGGCCGTGAGGTCATCTATCCGGCCAGATGGCCGTTTTAATTTTTGGTTGCGGGGGATCTAAGGCCTCCTCGTCGAATTCAGGTAGCAACTTCCGCTTCGGGTAGCTCTTGGTGGGGCGATTACCGCCGTACTTCGCTGCTGTGTTGAGTACTTTACTCCATCTGATTCTGAGTATGTCTTGCGCAGCCTTGAGCCTTTGCTTCTGTTTTTTAGACTCCTCGCGGTGGCAACAAGCCTTTGACAGGCATTCTGTTGCTCTGGGTGTCTGTCCGGTGTGATGTCGTCTAGACTATTATCTTTGACAGAGTCGGGTTGCTCGGTTTGATTCTCCGTGTTGCCGTGGTCCGACAATGGTTCACCCTGCTCTAATGCTGGGTCTATATGATCGTTGTTTCTGCCGAGGCAGGATTTGGAGCGGCGCTTACGCCGCCGCTTTGACTGCTTCTCGAGGGGACAATCCTTTGTTGTGTCCTTCCGTTCCTCGTCGCCGTTTTCTTTTGGTGTGTCCACCATGTATACGTCATGTGATGAAGTGGGCGTCCAGTGCCCTGTGGGCAGTGGTTCCTATTCGTCTCCTGCATCGTCGTCCATACCGTCGATGTCTTCGGAGTCGAAGTCGAGCATGTTGGTTAAGTCATCGACAGTGGCTACTAAGTGGGTGGTGGGTGGGCGGCGAATTTCTTCGTCATCCGCATGCCAATCCTGCCGGACATAGTTCGGCCAGGACTCTCCTAACAAGGAGAGAGACTTTAATTAATTCAGTATGTCGTCGAAGGGCGAGTGCTGAAAGATATCCGCGGAGGTGAACTCCATGATTGGCGCCCAGTCGGATTTGATAGGCACGGGCGCAGGCGGTTCGGAGTCCGTGGCCGGGGAAGGATCCGACAGTTTGGCAACACGGCTCTCGTGAAGGGTAAGGTCGATATTCGGCTCAATCGCCGCTGAGGATACGGCCTCCGTGACGGGGTCTATCCACCTGTCCATGGATGGCGCAACTGGCTCCGAATTGAGGCTCGGAGCGGCTGCCGGTGCGATCTCCTGAATACCGTCCGATGGTAGAGCTAAATCGTACTCATCGTGACCGTGTGGCGCACAAGGCAGGGGCTCGAATTCATCGAAGATCAAGTCTCCGCGGATATCGATCGTGTAATTTAAGCTTCCAAACCTGACCTGATGGCCAGGGGCGTAACTTTCGATCTGCTCCAGATGGCCAAGCAAGTTGGCCCGCAGTGCGAAGCCGCCGAATACAAAGATCTGTCCGGGGAGAAAAGTCTCACCCTGGACTGCATCGCTATTGGTGATTGAAGGAGCCATCAAGCCTGATGGCGATGACACAGAGGAACTCTCAATGAAAGCACCAATGTCGGTATCAAAACCGGCGGATCTCGGGTAGGGGGTCCCGAACTGTGCGTCTAAGGCAGATGGTAACAGGAGGCAGGGGACACGATGTTTTATCCAGGTTCGGGCCCTCTTGATGGAGGTAAAACCCTATGTCCTGCTTGATTTATTCTTGATGATATGAGTATTACAAGAGTTGATCTACCACGAGATCGAAGAGGCTAAACCCTAGAAGCTAGCCTATGGTATGATTGTATGTTGTCCTACGGACTAAAACCCTCCGGATTATATAGACACCAGAGGGGGCTAGGGTTACACAAGGTCGGTTACAACGGAGGAGATATCCATATCCGTACTGCCTAGCTTGTCTTCCACGCCAAGTAGAGTCCCATCCGGACACGAGACGAAGTCTTCAATCTTGTATCTTCATAGTCCAACAGTCCGGCCAAAGGATATAGTCCGGCTGTCCGGAGACCCCCTAATCCAGGACTCCCTCACTAAGCATATCACAACATTACTACACTAAAGATATGATGCATCATGCATTACTACACTAAGTAAGCATATATCATCATAGTATTACTACACTAAGCATATCAAATTACTACACTAAGTAACATACCATGAGATGGCGGTTAACATTCGTCCTTGTCGGGAGGGTCACACATGGCATCCCGACATAGTCATCACGTGGAGGAAGTATGTGCTAGAGGTTGCCTAACTCGTCCTCGCTCAGCCTCATTCTTTAGGCATGGAGGAATTCATCAAATGGGTCCTCATTATCTTCATCCTCCGAGTTGACGTAGATAACAGACAGCCTTGGAGTTTGTCTACTAAGGGAGAAACTGATCAATTCGCTCGAGTGAGATGCATGTGGGCGATGAAACGATCCCATTCATCTCCTCCAATCTGGGATATCTTTCGTCTCTTCTCGACCTCCATAGTGTAGGCCCCCCAGGTGCGTCAAAGATCACAGTGTCTCCGATAATGAGCTCATTGAACTCTAGCCTCACATTGTAAGGGACGATCTGTGTAAGAAAAACCAAAAAACACACACATAGCACTACTAGAAATAGCAACAAAACAAAAGAACTAACTGTTAGAAGGTTCATATAATGTGTTACCGCTGCAGGAACAAAACACAGTTGGAAATAGATGGCAAACAATGTGCTGGTTGCAAGGCTGGTTGCGCACCTTGACTTGCACACTCGACATGGTGGTGGTTGCCTATTCTACACAAAACATATTGAAAACTAAATATATAATCAGTTTGTACACTAGTAAATCAATTTCTACTAAACATAATTGGAGTTCATTTTACACAAAACATATTAAAAACTAAGTATATAATTCTACACTAGTAATTGTATACACAAATAAACAAAATCCACAGAGGGAGACACAAATAAACAAATTCTACACTAGTAATTGATAGGAGTTTATTTTATTTATTCCTAATATTCTAGACTACACTACCAGATTAAGTTGAACTTAAATCATTAATATTCGAGACACTCAAAATATTTCTAATAAAAATGCACTAGAAATATTAGATTCTACATAATAGCAATCAGCACTAAAATTTCTACACAAAGCAATCCATGCAACTAACTTTGGATTCTACATCACACAAAGCAATCCATGATATATACTAAAGTTTCTACACAAATTAAAGCAACCCCCTAAATCAGCTTCTACATGAATCCCAAGGATTTCGTGTGGCATATCCGCGGACGAAGGATGTGGGAGTGGAAAGGAAGGAGATGCGATGGGAGGGGAAGAAGTGGATCGAACCTTGCTGCCGGCAAGGGGAGGCGACGGGTGGTTGAGGGGGTGCATACAGGGTGGATGTGAAATAAGAGGGCGGTGGCTTAGGTCTTCTACTAAGTTGACTCAGGTGGACCATTGCTAGCGTGGGCCTAAAGTGCAACGCCAAAGCTAATAACGACCCGAATAAGAAAGACTAAGATTAATGAAAGACTTAACCAAATAAAAGGTTCAAAATTAGAACAGGTAGTAAAGAAATAAAAGTCCTATAAAAACACTAATAATAATGATGACGAAAATATAATATAATATATTCATTATTTTGTGACTAGTATTATCATTGAATACTTAAAACACATGATAAAATTGAAAAATTATTTCAGGCATGCATAGAAAACCAACACCAACACTAACAAATTAACTACGGCGGGCATAGAAAACCAACGCCACCTACATTTCAGACGGTGAGTACATATGGGCCAACACGTTTGTGGAGTGTCTAGAAAAAACAACGTCAACACTAAACATGTAAAGCTCACGTGCTAATTATGCCAACGCCAACACTATTTGAAAAAAAAAATAGTGTTGGCCTGGCATTGATGGAAAATGGTGCGCCACCAACGAAAGTTGTGGCTAGCCGTTTTTCCACCAGTGTTTGCCAAGTGAAGGAGGAACCCTTTTTTAAGCTTGTGTTCATCAAGGTCGCCCTCGGGGAAATAGTTGGCTCTTAAGATTGTAGCACATAGCGAATCAGGATTATCTAGGAGACGCCAAGCTTGTTTAGCTAACAATGCCATATTGAAACAATGTAAATCTCATAATCCCATTCCTCCTTGATTTTTTAGAACACACATTTTCCACTATGCCATTCAGTGCATCCTTTTTTGATTGTCCTCATCACCCCATCAAAATTTTAATATCGGGGCAATAATTCCTTTGTGAAAATTTTAAGGAGTTTTAAAGGCGGACATGACGTAAGTTGGAATCACTTGAACAACAAATTTGAGGGAAAGTTCCTTTCCTCCAGAAGATAACAATTTTTCTTTCCATCCACTAATTTTCATAATAGCTCTATCAATCAGAAACTGAAAGCAATCGCTCTTGTCCATCCCCACATTGGCAGGTAAACCTAATTATTTGTCATTGAGTGCTTCGATCATAATAGTCAGAACAGTACAAACTTGCACCCTGTCTTCCACTTTGGTATCGGGGCTAAAAAATATGTTGGATTTTTCAAGACTTACCATTTCCCCTGAGGCGGCACAATAGGAATCCAGAACTGCTCTTAGAGCCTCCGCGTTCCTTGCATTCGCTCACATAAGGATCAAGGAATCATCCACAAAAAATAGGTTGGAAACTGCAGGAGCTTCTCTGCTAATCTTTATGTCGAAAATCGCATTTGCTAAGATAGCATTTAGGCCCTGCGTACATAATAAGAACAAGTAGGGAGAGAGAGGGCCCATGTCTTAGTTCTTTTGAAGGTTTAAAATTGTTGATCTCCTCAGCATTAAATCGAACCCTATACTTCAGAGAGGATACGTATTGCATATTTAAGATTAAGATCACCCAATTTTCTCTGAAACCCACTCTCAACACAAATTCTTTAAGAAAAGGCCATTTCACATGGTCATAAACTTTGTGCATATCCAGTTTAATGGCACACAAACCTTCTTTACCCGCCTTTTTCTTTTATATTGTATGAAAATACTCATAAGGCACTAAAATGTTGTATGTGATCATTCTTCCAGGAACAAAAACACTTTGGGTTGGGCTGATAATATCATAGAATTATTTTCTTTCGAGCAACAATCAATTTTGAAATAACCTTATACACCACATTGCATAAATTGATTGGTCTAAATTGATCGGGTGTGTTTGTGTAAAAGCGACGGACGTCCATAAACCTCCACGGTTTGTAGAATTTTGGATGTCCGGACTGGTCCAGATGCGTTTTTGACCCGCGTTGGTTGGAGTAGATATTTAGACTAGTCACAATGGGTAGTAACATCGAGTAGTAACATGCCCATGTTACTATTCTATGTTACTACCTCCATAGTGGAGAGTAATATATGTGTGGTAACATGCAACATTTTATTTATTATGCTATAGACTCATCTTATCTTGATATATGTGATGTTACTCATACTAGTAGTAACTAGCTATGTTACAACATGCCTATTTTTCTTTATTTATTGCTTGCCACATCATATATTTTATCTAGATATGTGATGTTACTATTTATGTTACTCCTGCTGTGGATAGTCTTAGGGCACTGAGATGCCCGCGTTGGAGTTTCCCAAGGCAGAAGGCACGGGGTTAAAGAGGAGAACGCCCATCATCTCCCCCGCCCCCGCGTCGCCCGCAACCGGCGACTCGGGGGAAATCTTTGTCAGCGCCGGTAGCCCCCCTCCGCCAGCGCCCCCCGCATCGCCGCCGCCGGAGGGCCGGCCGGCGAAGCCGCGTCGTGCCTGGAGATGGCGGTGGCGGGGCGGTTTCGTCCTCCCCTTCGCACAGGCCCTCCCGCCCCCAGCAACCCCTCCGCCACCATCGTGCCCCCGCGCCGCTGCCGTCGGCGGGCGGCCGGTGTCGCCGCGCCGCGCCTGACGATGGGGCTGGCAGGCCGGCTTCACCCCCTTCGCGTTGGAGCTCCTCCCCAACCTCGCCGCCCCCAGATCTGATCTGGCGTGCCGCGGGCTTCCCTCCCCTCCTATTGCTGATGTGTTCGTCCTGCCTGTCCGGAGTGGCGGTGCGGCCGTTCTCGTCGTGTACCTCCCCCGTCTGCCTCTTGCCCCCTGCTCGCGCAGCTTCTCTTGCTGTCGTTCGCTGGGTCGTGCGAGGGCTCGCGTGGATGTGACGGGCTGGCCAAGGTTCGGCCTTGCCCCGTTGCAGACCGCCCTCCGTCTCCGACGGCGCCTCCTCTGAGTTACTGTGACGGCCTCTGCCCGTGTGTGGTCAAGGTGTGTTTTGGGCAGCAAGCTGAAGCTTCGTGGCGGGTCCTTGCCGACGCTGCTCCGGCCCCGGCGGCCACTGACCTGCGTTCTCCAGCGTCCTTGGCCTGCCAGCGTCCTTACCGGCGCGATTTCGGCCAACACTCCGGTCGTTGCGGCCCCCTCCAGCGTCATCGGTTTGCCGATGTTCTGGCGGCTTCGCCTCCAGCAACTTGGATCTGCGCTCCCTTCCGGCTCCAGCTTGGCAGTGGCGTGGGTCGCCATCATATCCTCCACGTCGGCTTTCTACCGCGTTGCCTTCCCGACCCCATCCACACTCACGGCATGTCGTTTCCAAAGCTTGTGTTCTTTCGGCAGCAGGTGCAGCCCCACCATCTCCCTACCGGGATGGCAGTCGACCGGCGGATTGTCTTCCTCATCTTCGGATCTTGATCTGGCGGCTATGGGATTACTCGGACTCAGGCCAGGCGAAATCCATGCTCGGCTTGCCGATGCTGGCAGCGGCGGCACTTGCGAGTGTCGTTTCCCTTCCTGGAGGCGCTGCCATGGCCTTTATCCGTGTCCCTCTTCGAGCATTGAGGGAAACCCTAGGTCCGGTTCTTCGGATCGAATGGCGGCGGCATCATGACGTCGCACCCCTTCTTGAAAGCGCTCTCTTGTTTGCTCGCGGTGTCCCCGATGTTGAATTTGAAGATGTTTGACATTGTGCTAGTTTGGTTTGCCTCTCTGTTTAGGACTAGTGGGTTTAGTTGTGTCATCTCCCCCTGTTTGGGCTGAGCACCCCTTGTCTTTCTGCTCCGGTTACCATGATCATGCCTCCTTGCGTTTATGTCATGTGTTGTATCCTTTATTATATTCATTCATTTTTTTCTATCAATGAAAAGATATGCAAGCTTTGCGTATTCGCGAAAAAAAAAGAAGGAAAAAAAAAAGAAGGCACGGGGTTCTTCTTCGCCGTCGCGAGTTGGTACTACTAGTACCCGAGCAGTAGCGGGTGGTCCGGCCAGTTGTGGATGGCTTGCTATGTACTATGTGTAGTGTGTACACATTGACATTATGCGGCGGGTCACGCACCGTCGGTGCTATTTCCTCCTAGTAATAAAGCCGCGTGGCGACGGACGGGTGCAGGAGGGAGCGAATGCAGGCAGGATTTGTGGACGGAGCACGCCATGCACCGATGCCGCGTCCCGATTTTGTACAACTAGAAAAGGAAAACGCGTACTTTCATCCTTCGTTCCGACGCGTACAGTTGAGTTTCATCATGTCTGCCCCTGCACTACACGGCATTGTACGCATTTGCTGGCGAAGATGAGTAGCTGGCGCAATCGAGCGTGGCGGCCTTGTGAAACGGCTGCCTTGTTTTCCCGTGTCCTCCGCTTCCCCCTCCCATGTGCCATGTTTACACCTCTAGCGAAACCGGTCGGCCACCACCACCTCCTCTCTCTCGCTGTTTACACCGCGCGTGAGCCAGTAGCCTCAACCGGACCGGAGGAGCGTTGCCATCAGCAGCAGTCACTGACGCGGGTCGCAGCACGGTACGAGTGTTTTAAAGAAATTCGGATGCATGGGGTAGTACAGTAGGTGGCAGGAGCCCCAGCCAACAGCGACAGACACAGCCAAAAGGGGCACAGTGCCCGAGGTAGGCAGCCCCACCACAGAAGAACGGCAAAGCAAAAGCGAGCACCAACGTTCTCCTCAGCGAGGCGAACAAACCGTCCGCGATTTCGAGCCAATCTCTCTCGTGGCCTCTCTCTTCGGTCCCAATTTTCGGCCCTGGACAATTAGTGGGACCACATCTAGGACTAACCCCACTGGCGACAATTAGAGAGCTTCCAAATGACGACGGAGCAGAGGGCAATTTCGTGTCCAAGGAATTGTCAAGGCACAGCTAACCGGCCAAGCTGTGTGTGTGTCTCTGTGTGTGTGTGTGTGATGAAAGTGTGATCTTCAAAGTACAGTACTACTATAAAATAAAAGCAAGTGTGATCCAACAAAGAGAGCAAGGAGTAGTAACACGGTAGTCCAGCAGCAGCACGTAAAAAGGCCACTGGAGTTCAGTAAAATGGATGAGAAATGCTAGAAAAGGAGAGATAGCCTGTTTTTTTAACCAACACTTTTACAGCCTTATCCTCACACCCTGCCCTGCCCTGCCCGACAACTCTGCGCACCGCCAGGGCTTTCACAGCATCCAAAGCTCTCACCCATCACCTTAACTAAGGGAGCCCCTCGTGATTAAATTATGACTGACAAAGCCGTACTTTCATCCGCTAATCAAGCGACGTTACTCTTAACAGCCCTTGGGCACGAAGGCGACGCGCTGGCCGTCGCCGTCGAACACCACCCGGAAACCCTGCTGCTGTATGTTGCCGATGATGGACACGCCGCCGTCCGTGCCCGCGAACGCGAAGCAGAACGTCCCTTTCGAGTCCACCGGGATCAGGTAGTTCTCCGGGGGCAGAGCCGCCTCCGCGCCACCGGCGAAGTGCATCGACACGGTCGGCACCTTCACCACCTTGCGCCCGCTCAGGTCGTAGCACGTGTCGAACAGGGAGAACCCGCCGGGCGAGAGCCGGAGCCCCGCGGCTGCCCCCCGGAATGCGTCGCGCAGAGCCGAGTAGGCCGGGCGGGCGAGCCGGGTCACGGACGTGCCGGAGTCCACGATGACGCCGCCACGCCCAGACGACGGGTCGAGACGGAGGTCGGAGTTCGCCACGCCAGGGACGCGCGCGCCGCCCACGCTGATACCGATGAGCTGCACGTAGTAGAACGTCTCCATCCGAGGGTTCTTGACCATCGGGGTGAAGGACGAGGCGACCGTGGAGCCTAGGGCGCCGGAGCCGAAGGTCACGGTCGAAGAGCGGGAGGCGGAGTTGGCCGACGAGGTACGGTCCACAAGGCAGTACGAGAAGCTCCGCCCATAACGGCGGGAGATCTGGGTGGGGAAGGATAGGCTGCCTCGGCCGAGCCCGAGGAGGCCCGCCGCCGCGACGAACAAACCCTCGTTGTCGTGGCCGCACCCCAGAGCGACGCGCGCCACGCGGGCACCGCCGGCGAAGGTGAGGGTCTCGGTGGCGAAATCCCCGGCGGTGACGGAGCCATCGCCGTAAGTGACCTGGTAGAGGCACGCACTGCGGCGCAGGTCACAGCCGCCGGAGTCGAGCCTGCGGCAAAGCGGAGCGGCGCAGCCGACCGCGCCGTAGGAGCGCGAGCGGCGCGGGTCGAACACCTGGCCAGACTGCTCGTAGCAGCGCCTGCACGGCGCGCACTGCAGCCACACGACGTCGCTGCCGGTGTCGAGCACCATGAGCGCCGGCGTGGCGGGCGTCCCCACCCCGATCTTGGTGAAGTACTCCCCGCTCCCCTGGGCCAGCCCGGACACCACCGGGGCCACGACCCCTCCGCCGCCGCGACGCGTGCCGTTGGCCGCGCCGGCGGCCGCAGAGAGGCGTGCCGCCCTCTTCTCGTCCCGCTCCAGCCGGTACGCGAGCAGCTCGGCCGCGGTGGCGTTCTTTGAGAAGTCATCCCGGTGGACCACGCGGAAACGAACTGTCGAGGCGGCGGCGTCCTCGGCAGCGGCAAAGACGTTGCTGTCGTCGTCGCGGGCTAGTTCCGACGGGGCGGAGACACGGTCGGGCGAGAGAGGGGTGGCGAGGAGGGCCTGAGTCTGGACGGGCTTGGCAGAGGCATGGGAGGCGGCGGCGAGCAGGAGGAGGAGCGCGGAGAGGGGGAGCAAAGGCGGAGGCGCCATGGGCATGTGACGGGAGTGTGAACTGGAGGTGGGGCGGTGCTGTACTGGAGTGGAGTGGAGCGGCGCGGCGCGGCGTGTATAAGAAGGAAAGAGTGCGCGAGTCATCACCATTAGCAGGAGATTGCATTAAATTAAGATTAGAAGGGTGCGGGGTAATTATTGGGCGATTAGACGGCGGGGCAATTAATGAGATACTAGTTCTTTGCGGATGTTTGGGTTGGCAGCGGCGGTGGGGTGGGATAGGAATAAATGTTGCTTTTTATATCAAGAATAAATGTTGCTTTGCGCAGAGGAGTATGACAAATTTGACTGTGGGAAGACCTGGTGGTGTGGACACGTCTTGTGTGTGGTGTCGGCGTATCATCCGGCTTGCAGCGGGAAGCAAGAGCAAACGCGCAAGGTGACGGAGCAAGCCATTGTTGCCGGCCGGGAGGAAGGACGAGCTTTTCCCCTGCCCAAATCCCCCGCTCAGCCTGGTATCATTTTCTTGCTACTGCGTGTTTAATGTTTTGAACTCATAATCCGGTAATCACATGGCGAAATCGAATAGGGAAATCTGGTTTTCATAGTGGCATCACGATTTTCCCCTAGGCGTGATTCACTAGTTGCTGATGCTTTTCTATGCTTTAGCTGATGGTGATGAGTGTGATCTATGTTTATGTGATTCAGGTGTGTGTCACAGCAACACGGCCTTTGTGCCTGTTTTTTGGTGCCTGCTTTTTGGTGGGAGTATCTGAAACGATAGAACTACCCATGGCAGTCCCACTTGGAGGATTTCTCGAGGATTGATGTTTGCATCAGCTCACCCTTCTTCCCTTTTGGATGAGACAGCCGATGATTTTATTCTTTTATACTCCCTCTGTAAATTAATATAAGAGCGTTTAGATAACTAAAATAGTGATCTAAATGCTCTTATATTAGTTTACGGAGGGAGTACTTATGACAGTTTTCTCAGACATCTTTTGTGCTATGAGTAGAGACGGTATGGATTTTCATTGCAGGAAGCCATGATTTGTGTAAGGGTGATGCTTGTTCTGAATCATGTCAGGGTGTGACCGATGCTTTTTTCACAAGTACAATATCCAGAGCTATGCATTTGTCATCATTAAATGTCTTGGGCTCATTTCCACATTACATTTTCTACGAATTTATAGATGTATTATCTTGTTTCTTGATTAGTTATCTCTTAGTCATCTATTATGATTCACTTTGTATATTTTCATCTTCTTTTTCCGTCTTTTGCTGGATTTCATCACTGACGCAAACCCACTACACGTAGGTTTGTTTGAGTTCCATTCAGTGTTTCATTCATTAATTTAGTCAGTGTACTCTTTAATAAATGATAGGTGTTTAGTTTATTAGATTATCTGTTCATTTGGGTGTCACTTTCTGAGAATTCATTCGACCTAAACTGAAATGAAATTCAGTTGAATGATGAATAGCGGACTTGATTCATTTTCGGTTGTAATTTATCATTTACCCATGGTGGTTCCGCTCATTTTGTGGTATAGTCGCTCGTTGATTTTCATTTCTTAGTTTCCAGTAATCTATTTTGATCAGATATTCAACTTAGTTTTCGGTTATGTAGTTGATTTACTCATTTTGGGTTTGGCAGATAGTTCTCGGACCTTGGTATTCAGTTTGATCAGATAGTCGTTTAGTTTTCAGTCATCTATTTGATTTATCACTAATCTATTATAACGCGATATTCAGTTTAGTTTTAAGTTATATACTCCCTTTATTCACTTCTGTAAGACCTTTCATACATTTAAGACAACACCTAAAACAGTTCAATTTTGGCTGCCGCCCCTGCCTGCTACTTTCATCTCCTCTCCATCCCCTCCCCTCCCCTCCGTCACCCCCTATGCGGGCGACTAAGGGGCTCCAACCCTAGTCGCCGGGTCACCGCTACTTCCTCTCCCCCCTCCGTCGCCACCGGTGGTCGGCGCCAGGCATAGCATGTGCATGTGATGGCGGTGGCGGAGGCACTCCTCCCTCTCGCGGGTCATAGGGTGACGCGGGGCGCCCTGGCTCGAGGGTGTGACCCCGATATAGACTGCGGCGGCGCCGATCCGGTTCATGGCGGCCCAGTCTAGACTACGGCGGTGTGGCGGCCGGCCGACATCCTAATGGCGGCTGTGGTGGTAGTGTTGGCAATGGCGATGGCTGTGGCGCAGCGACGTTAGAGGCGGCGCGGGCTGCGGGTGCGGCGGCCTGCCCTGTTCGTGCGGCGGCGGCACGGCGGGCGGCGGCGTGCCATCTGCCTTTGGATCGGCGGCAGCGGCGTGGAGGTCCTGGTGGTCATGTCGGCGGCACCTCCGGTTAGATCTATTCTGATCGGTGCAGCCGGCGGTGGTGTTCATCTCTTTCGCCAGAGGTGGTCGGCCTGCGACTGGGTGGTCGGATCTCGAGATTCGCCATCTAGTCCCGGCTACGAGTCAGGGAGACATAGTTGCCGGTGAAAACCAAGCCGTTAGCGGGCGATGGCGGCGTTTTGCGCCGTTACCTTGATGCAGGCATCGTCGTGTAAATGTTGTTGACCCACTCGTGCTGCTTCGGGGGAAATCCTAGGATCTGGTCTTCCAGATCGGACGATGGCAGTACTACAATGTCATTTCTCTCTTGGGAGCATCGTTCGTGGAGCATCGCTGGAAGACAGAGATAGGAGATGGAGCGGCTTCGTCTTGCACGGAGATTCGGTGGAGCTACCAAGTCATGCCTGACCGACAGCTGCTACGCTGAGTAATGCCTGGTTGGCAGGTGCTACGCACGACAGATCTTCCAGTCTTTGCATCTGGACAGACGAGCACAGGGCGTTGGCGCCTTTGGGTGCCATGGTGGCATCAACAGATGTCTGGAATGGCAAGGACGACGCGGATCTCTCTCCTGAAGTTGGGTCAGTGGTTCAATGATGATGACGGCTTTTAAAACGTATGCATATGGTGTGCTCTTTAGCTAGGCAGCACCGACTGTTGGTCTCGATACGTTATGTGGATGGATCGCCGATGATACCGGTTTTAGATATGAGGGTTGAGAGCACTCCACATTATCGAGTATGTAGGTGTGAGTGACGGATTCAGATGAATAGATGTATGTTTTTGTCAGACCTTTATGGAATAATTAATAAAGATGGCTGCATGCATTGATTGATGCAGAGGTCGGGGGTTTAACCTCCTTTTATAAGAAAAAAGACTTACAAAAGTGAAGAGAGGGAGTAGTTGATTGCTCATTTTAGGTTTGGCAGATAATCAAATCTCTCTTCTCATTTTTCTGTTTTTCATTATTCCTCAGTTTAGAATTTCTATATTTTGTTTCTTATTTTTCTTCAGTTATCTATTTTCAGCATTTTCAATATTGTACCATTTTAAGTTTTCAGTTTTGCTTAGTTGAGTAGTCATTGTTCAGTCTTTTATTTAGATATCTTTTCTTAGTTTTCAGTAAAATATTTTAATCAGATATTCAGTTTAGTTTTCAGTCTTGTAGTTTATTTAATCTGTGCAACAGTTTTAGTATTTCTGTTTGAGTCTTGTATCATTTTGTTTTTCAGTCTAAAACCCTTGTTTAGTTTGGCGGTCTATTTTATAGTTACTCCTCTTTCTTAATATTTCAAACCTTTTAGCTTTTGTTCAGTTTGACCAAGAGTATGTTTCCTTCAGATTTTTGGATCATCCATAGATGACCAAGAGAGCAGCTTCTCCGCTTTCATGTGGAACCTCCCTATATTTCTGCCTCTTTCGTGCGTGTGCGTGTGCGGCTCTTTTGGTGTGAAAAACTAAAACCTACAGTTCAAAGCACTTTTGTGTTTTCATGTCAGCTCATAATTGTAAACTCGAACCTACATAATTTTATTACTTAATCATTTTTAAGAGCTTGTTAGTACATATCATCTTGGTTCTGAGTAGTGTTCAGTGTCATTTAAGATATATTCAGTGGGGAGAGATGACCTCAAACTTTTTTCATGGTATGTCCCCACTTTATAGTTTTGCAGGTAGTGAGGGAGGATGAACACGAGCAGAGGAACACTGCCATCTTCACCACTGAAGTTTCGTTATGATATATTTCATTCTATTTTATTTTTATCACACACCCAGAAGCTTGCTTTAGCTAAGATATTCAGTTCCATCCACTGGGCATCTCCAACGGCAACCGAGAAAAACCTCCCGCGTCCGTCCGCGTATAGGGGGGACCAGTCCGCGGACACGGATGCGGGAGACATCCATCTAACACTAGCCGTATACATTTTCACAACAAATTAAACCAACCGGACTAAATTCGTGCAAACATGGCCTGATTTCATGCAAACTCAACCGGATTTCATACAAATATGGCGGATTTCATATAAACATGACGGATTTCATTACAAATACATCAAAGCGGTCCTAGGTGGCTTATGAAGTATAATTAATATCTAATCTAAATGAATGAACCAAGAGAAGAAAGATTCGCCTTTTCTAGCTCCGCCTCCGTGACCTCCGCCTACGAAGCCCTAGGAACTGAAGTTGTCCGCCTTGACGTTGCCGCCAAGCGACTAACGGGCCGAAGATGGTGAGCCCGCCAAGCTTGGCATCGACGGGAGGGGAGGAGCGGTGGCCTTTCTGGGACCCGAGCAGCGGTGACCTGCCATGCACTACTCTTCCTCGCTGTCAGTGGGGCCCGCGTACGTGTCGGCTTCTTCGTAGTCGTGGCATTGGGGTGTGATCTCGGCGATGTCCTTCTCGTCAATGTCGCCGAACAACGCCTCGCCCGTGTTTTCATCGCACTCCTTGCCGATGACCGCCACCCACTGCCGGTACTGCCAGCGGACGAGGCAGATCTCGTGGCCGGAGTGGTAGGACTCGAGCAGTGCCTCCTACACCGCTAGGTCCGCGTCCGGCACGACCGCCCTGCCGGCGGCGACCTGCTCCTCCGCTTGAAGATGCTCCTGGAGGAGGTTGTGGTTGTAGTTGGCATCGGCTTGCGCCTCCCGGAATTGCTCCTCCCGCACCATGTCCAATGGGCACGGGCCTCGCCGATGGTGAGGGTGCAATGCACCGGCGAGGGTGGAGCGGAGGAGGAGGGTGCCGCGGAGGAAGAGGAGGATGGCATTGGCTCGTCGTCGAAGGCGTCTTCATTTGCACGTCCTCTGGCTTCCTGCCGGCCTGCCAGTCGGCAGCAATGGTGGCCATGGCCTTCTTCTGCTCCGACATAAGCCCATCCCAGAGAGCTTTGGCCGCTGTGGTATCCATCGCGGGAGTGGTGTGGAGAGGGATGACTATGAGTATGGTCGGGGCACCGGGCCAGCGGTTTATATAGCACCGTTCGGCGGCAAACAGACGGACGGGTGGCGTCGGAGGAGACGTCTCGGCAACGGCATGCCATCAATGCGGACGACAGGAGGACGGACAGGCGGCCGTCATGTCGTTTGAACGTGTGGCAGTCACCTGCACTGGGAAGCAACGCGGGCAGCGCTCTCTTGGCCGGCGCGCCACTTCAATCCCAGGACCAGTGAGCGGTCGCGTCCGCTTTGGGAAGGCATGAATGCGGGCATTGACGTTCTAGAGCTGCGTTGGCCGAGAACGCGCGGGAGAGGTGAAGGGGTTTTGGTGGGCCAGGGAAGTCAGAAATAGGCTTGGGATCAGTCCGGACTCCCGTAAAACTCCCCACTTTTATCTTCGGTTTGCGGGAAAAATCACGTCCGGACCGCTCCGCAGACCGATACAGGGCTACGTTGGATGGCTTTCGTGGTCCGCACAACACGGTCGGTATAGTTTGATAATGAACACCAACCATCTATCATGCATAGGTACAGGGTATGATTTGCCTAGGTTGCTAGACAGTCATAAATGGGCAACTGTTTGTAAGATATGCCAAAACTTGTTTTCAGTAAATTATTGCATCCATCTTCGACAAGTTTTCATGTGCTGATCAGAGGTACCTGGGTTCCTAGTGTTTGTGCTCATGCCTGTATGCACCAATACCCCTAGCCGCTTGATCTGGGCTTTCCAATCCATCTCCCATGTTTGCTATCTTCTTTCTTTTTCCTCTCTATATCTCTCTTCCCCCCCAATGAGATCTTGTGCTTTTCTGTCCAGCTGCGCCTCTGCGGGGCGGGTGGTGCCTGCCCACCAGCGTGCATTCTTGGAGAAGGGTTGCATGGGTTGGGTTGGAGTGAGGCAAACTCCAATGCGCGACCCAAAATGGTCCGACCGCATTTGTTTGAGGGCAAACGGACAAAACAGGTCGTCCAACGCACGGAGCAAATGGACCATTATCCATTTTCGGTCCGCTTTCGACCCATTCCCAGCCCAAAGTTGGGCCGTGTTTGAGGCCGAACTGACACGCGCGGACGGGCGCGACGCGCGCCCTAGTCCCCCTGGCCTGCCCGTCGGGGACACATCCACTTTTCTCTTTCCCTTCTCTTCCTTCTTCCCGCCGCCCTCCGCCATCGCTGCCGCCACCCCCGTTCCTGGCCGCGTCGCCTTCCATCAAGCTCGTCCGCCCCACAACCACGCCATGTCATAGCCGCACCATGCCCATGTTTCGATAGAGTTTTTTGGTGGTGTTCGTAGTTCCTTGTTGCCGGTGGGAGAGAAGCTACGGCCGTCAGCGTCGGCCGGTGACCCCAACAACTTCCGGCAGATGTTGCATTGCCACAGCGCGCCCACCCCATCAGCACCAAGCTTGCTTCACTTTATCGACTTGCTCTTTCCGGGCGCCTCTCCACCATGACCGCAAGGTGTTTGACCCGTTGCTCACAAGGTATCATGGATAGCCGGGATGAGTTTTTCTTTTACAACTTCATTTGTTCATCGGATGATTCGTCCTCGGATGATGAAGAGCTTGTGGCAACTGCATTGGTCGTCCACGACCACATTAATAGGAAGCGGCCTTGGTAAAGGGGATCAATCCCTGGCCATGTTCTGGCCTTGAAACGCATTAGAGAGAGAGGCCACACCCTTCTCTATGCCGATTACTTTGAGAATAGCGCACTCTTCCAACCACACAAATTTTGCCGCCGCTTCTGTATGGCGAGACATGTGTTCAATCATATTCAGGAGGGAGTGGTAGCATATGATCCATACTTTGAGTGCAAAGAGGATGCCCTTGGCAAGCTTGGCTGCTCTTCTTACCAGAAATGCACATTGGCTATCCGCATGCTTCCATAAGGATTCCCGGTGATCTTGTGGATGAGTATGTTCGTATGAGTGAGTCCACATGTCTCCTCTCAATGTATAGTTTCTACAAGGCCATGGTGACAGTGTTCGACCCTGAGTACCCGAGAGAGCCCACTGCCGCTGATACAGAGAGGTTGTTAGCGATCAATGTCGAGAGGGGCTTTCTAGGCATGCTTGGTAGTATTGCTTGTATGCACTGGAAGTGGAAGAATTGTCCATTTGCTTGGCAGGGTCAGTACAAGGGGCATGTGAAAGGTGCTACTATCATACTTGAAGTGGTGTCTTCACAAGATTTGTGGATATGGCATTCTTTCTTCGGCATGGCTGGTTCTCACAATGACATCAGAGTTCTTCAGCATTCTCAAGTGTTTGCAAGGCTTGCAGAAGGCCACTGTCTGGAGGTCAACTTTGTGGTCAATGGCCACCAGTACAACAAGGTGTCTTCCAGTCATTCGCCGTTGTTGCCATGTCATTTGCTTGTGTGCTGCATATTTTCCATGTCATCATGTGCATTGCATCATCATGTTTTTCAAAACTTGCATCCATCCCAGTTCCCCAGTTCTCTCCGTTGTCCGTTTTGGAGTCCACACTCTCTCACGCGCCCGCGACACCTCCAAAATATCATTTTATAAGTGGCATAAAAATGTTCTTGAAATGGGCCAAAAGTTGGCGTGCAGTCTTATTTGAGTGTTGGTAGACCGCTTGCTAAGTTTCGTCGCATTCAGAGCTCGTTTGATAGCCCATCCGTTAAACATATGGCCGCAATATAGCCGGTCTAACGTCGGACGTTTTCGGTCTCCGGAAACTGTCATTGGGCTCCACTCCTCCTCTCTCCTCTCAGCCCAAGCCATCCTATACAGCCCTTTAGCCCACCCGCCTACCCCCTCCACTCCGGACCGTCCAATGGAGATCGAACGACTGTGAAACAGAGCAAAACCCCCTAACCCTAGCCAAAAACTGCTATATATGGACGCCCTAGCCTTCCTCATCTGGAAACCCTAGTGTTTTCCTCGAAAGCCGCACCGCTGCCAGCTTCCTCCACTCCGCAACCGCCACCTCCCACCTCCCAGCCGCTGGCCCGCGAGGCCCATCGGGAGCCTGCCTGGGCCCGGAGCTGCGCCACCGCCGCGCACCCGCAGGCGCGTCGCCCTGCGCCGAGGGGCTCGTCCCGCTCCTCCCTGAGCTGGCCTCCCGGATCTCGCCGCAACCCGACCCCGCGCTTCGACCTCGCTCGCCGGAGCCATCTGCCACTGCCATCGCCGGAGATGAGTCCAGGCCGCCTTTTTTCCCTCGCCTCGCTCTCTCTTCCTCCTCTCTCTCCCCGTCCACGTCGACCTCGTCGCGCCGCCACCCTCTTCGGCCGAGATCCAGCCTGGCAACCACGGCAGTCGCCTCCCCTGCCTCCTGCTCGAGCGGGATCTCGGGAGGACGATGGTGCCGCTCGCCCGCATGGGCCACCGCGCGCCCGGCCTGGCGCAGCTCCCGCGCAAGCCCCAGCCACCAGAGGACGAGCGCCCCTTCCAGCCTCCCTCCTCTGCCCGACCGGGCCTTGGCCCAGGGTGAGCCGCCCCGCCCTTGGCATGCTCCTACTGTGGCCCAGCCACTTTCGACCTGTTATGTTTTTTTTCCTTGCCAGGGCGATTTTTTCTATTTAATCCAGAAAGTGTTGTTTTACAGAAAAGCCCTCTTACTTCATGCATTTAATAACTCATCAACTGTGCATCATATGTAAAAACTTTATATATTAAAAATGCTTAGAATTTCATCTAGTTTCATATTATGCAACTTTCATCTATGTTTAAAATGTTTAAAATGTTGTTTGTTTAAATTTGCTCAAATGACTTGTTAAAATGATTTATTTCATAACTAATTAATAGTAGCTCGGATTTAAATAATATTTATATGTAAATGGGGCAGAAAAATGCATAGTTTAACATGGTGGCATACTTTGCATCTTCAAAAACTCTAAAATATGATTTAGGTCAGAACAGTACCAACTCTAGAACTTGCATATGAGGATTTTCCGGAATTGTTGTTTGTTGTTTCCAACCTAATTAAAACTTGCCTAAATAGTAGTTTTATTATGATTCACCTCTTACCATGTTTAATAACATTTAATATTGTTGGGTACACAAACGAGAGTGAACTAAATGTTTGAATGTGGTGTTTCGTCAATATGCAACTCGTTGCATATTGCACTCCACTTAACTTGTAGTATTGGTTGTTGCACTTTGCCTTGCCATGCGATGCCTCATTAAACCGGACATGCATCATACTTGGTTGCGCATCATGTCATGTGCATGTGATGGTTGTTTACCATGTTGCTTACTTCTTTTCGGTTTGCTTCTCTCATTAGCTTTGGTTTCGTTTCGGAGTTGTGAGGAGTCGTTTGACTACGTCCGTTTGTCTTCTTCATGGACTCGTTCTTCGTTGTTGCGGGATCTCAGGCAAGATGACCATTACCCTCGATATCACTCCTATCTTTGCTTGCTAGTTGTTCGCTCTATCGTTATGTCGTGCTACCTATCACTTGTTATCATGCCATCCATGTTGCCATGTCAAGCCTCTAACCCACCTTCCTAGCAAACCGTTGTTTGGCTAAGTTACTGCTTTTGCTCAGTCCCTCTGGTAGCGTTGTTAGTTGCAGGTGAAGTTGAAGTTTGTTCCATGTTGGAACATGGTTATGTTGGTTTATCACAATATCTCTTATTTTAATTAATGCATCTACATACTTGGTAAAGGGTGGAATGCTCGGCCTTATGCCTGGTGTTTTGTCCCACTCTTGCCGCCCTAGTTTTCCGTCATACTGGTCTTATGTTCCTTGATTTTATGTCCCTAACATGATGAGGGGTATGGGACCCTCTTGACAGTTTGCTTTGAATAAAACTCCTCCAGCAAGGCCCAACCTTGGTTTTACATTTGACTAACAACCTATAACTTTCCCTTTGGGTTGCAAACCCGAGGGTCATCTTTATTTTAACCCCCACCCCCAGGCCAGTGCTCCTTTGAGTGTTGGTCCGAAACGGGCAGCCTGCGGGGCCACCTTGGGGGAACTTGAGGGCTGGTTTTACTCGTAGCTTGACCTATCCGGTGTGCCCTAAGAACGAGATATGTGCAGCTCCTATCTGGATTTGTCGGCACAGTCGGGCGGTCTTGCTGGTTTAGTTTTACCATTGTCGAAATGTCTTGTGCACCGGGATTCCGAGTCTGATCGGGTGTCTCGCGATGGAGGATTGTCTCCGTGGATCGTGAGCTTGTCATGGGCTAAGTTGGGATACCCCTGCAGGGTAAACTTTCGAGAGCCGTGCCTACGGTTATGTGGCAGATGGGAATTTGTTAATATCCGATTGTAGAGAACTTGACACTTGACTTAATTAAAATGAATCAACCGCGTATGTAGCCGTGATGGTCTCTTTTCGGCGGAGTCCGGGAAGTGAACACGGTTTTGGGTTATGTTTGAATGTAAGTAGTTTCAGGATCACTTCTTGATCACTTCTAACTTCAAGACCATTGCGGAGCTTCTCATCTTACTCTTATTTGCGTATGTTAGCCACCATATTTTCTTAGTGCTTGCTGCAGCTCCGCCTCATTACCTTATCCTACCCATAAGCTTAAATAGTCTTGATCTCGCTGGTTTTGAGCTTGCTGAGTCCTCGTGACTCACAGATACTACCAAAACAGTTGCAGGTGCCGATGATGCCGGTGCAGGTGATGCTACTGAACTCAAGTGGAAGTTCAACGAGGTCCTTGGTCATTATTATGCTTCGTTTCCTGCTGATCAGTAGTGGTGCCCAGTTGGGACGATTAGGGATCTAGCTTTTGGGGTTGTCTTCTTTTATTTTGGTTCCGTAGTCGGACCTTGATTGTACTCTCGATGATGTATGTTTAACTTGTTATTTGTGTGAAGTGGCGATTGTAAGCCAACTCTTTATCCCTTTCTTATTCAGTACATGGGATTGTGTGAAGATTACCCCTCTTGTGACACAACCACCATGTAGTTATGCCTCTAAGTCATGCCTCGACACGTGGGAGATATAGCCGCATCGTGGGCGTTACAGATAAATCGCGCATCATAGAAGTGCTTTTGTCAAGGGTGACCGATACGTGGCATCCACCGTAACGGGCCGCCGTCAAGCTATCGGGTCTGGCTTTGGATCCGATAACCCGTTCACAGTCCGGACCAATGGGAAATTTCCACGTGTAAAATTCTGATTAGCCGGAGGAAACACGTGTCAGCTGATACGTCTCCAACGTATCTATAATTTTTGATTGTTCCATGCTTTATATTATTTGTTTTGGATATTTAATGGGCTTTAATATACCTTTTTATATTTTTTGGGGACTAACCTACTAACCAAACGCCCAGTGCAAATTGCTTTTTTTTTGCCTATTTCAGTGTTTCGCAGAAAAGGAATATCAAACGGAATCCAAACGGAATGAAACCTTCGGGAGAGTTATTTTTTGAACAAACGTCATCCTGGAGACTTGGAGTGGACATCAAGATAGAAGCGAGGAGGCCACGAGGCAGGGAGGCGCGCCCAGGGGGTAGGCACGCCCCCACCCTCGTGGACCCCTGGCAGCTCCACCGACATACTTCTTCCTCCTATATATACCCATATACCCTGAAAACATCCAGGAGCACCACGAAACCCTATTTCCACCGCCGCAACCTTCTATACCCGTGAGATCCCATCTTGGGGCCTTCTCCAGCGCTCTGCCGGAGGGGGAATCGATCACGGAGGGCTTCTACATCAACACCATAGCCTCTCCGATGATGTGTCAGTAGTTTACCACAGACCTTCGGGTTCATAGTTATTAGCTAGATGGCTTCTTCTCTCTCTTTGGATCTGAATACAAAGTTCTCCTCGATTCTCTTGGAGATCTATTCGTAATTCTTTTTGCGGTGTGTTTGTCGAGATCCCATGAATTGTGGGTTTATGATCAAGATTATCTATTAACAATATTTGATTCTTCTCTGAAATCTTTTATGCATGATTTAAATATCTTTGCAAGTCTCTTCGAATTATCAGTTTGATTTGTCCTACTAGATTGATCTTTCTTGCAATGGGAGAAGTGCTTAGCTTTGGGTTCAATCTTGCAGTGTCCTTTCCCAGTGACAGCAGGGGCAGCAAGGCACGTATTGTATTCTTGTCATCGAGGATAAAAAGATGGGGTTTATATCACATTGCTTGAGTTTATCCCTCTACATCATGACATCTTGCCTAATGTGTTACTCTGTTCTTATGAACTTAATACTCTAGATGCATGTTGGATAGCGGTCGATGTGTGGAGCAATACTAGTAGATGCAGAATCGTTTTGGTCTACTTGTCGCGGACGTGATGCCTATATACATGATCATAACTATGCACTTTTCTATCAGTTGCTTGATAGTAATTTGTTCACCCACCGTAGCATTTGCTATCTTGAGAGAAGCCACTAGTGAAACCTATGGCCCCCAGGTCTATTCTCCATTATATTATTCTCCCGTCAACAAGCTATTTCTGCCGCTTTTTATTTTGCAATCTTTATTTTCCAATCTATACAACAAAAATACCAAAAATATTTATCTTATTATTTTTATCAGATCTTACTTTAGTGAACGTGAAGGGATTAACAACCCCTTTATCGCATTGGTTGCGAGGTTCTTGTTTGTTTGTGCAGGTATGAGGGACTTGCGTGTAGTCTCCTACTAGACTGATACCTTGGTTCTCAAAAACTAAGGGAAATACTTACGCTACTGCGCTGCATCACCCTTTCCTCTTCAAGGGAAAACCAACGCAAGCTTAAGAGGTAGCAAGGAGGATTTCTGGCATCGTTGCCGGGGAGGTTGCATCGAGTAAAGTCAAGATTTGATCTCTCGCCAACGTGCAATTTCTGGTGCTGTTGTCGGGGAGATCTACGCACAAGTCAAGACATACCAAGTACCCATCACAAACTCTTATCCCTCGCATTACATTATTTGCCATTTGCCTCTCGTTTTCCTCTCCCCCACTTCACCCTTGCCGTTTTATTCGCCTTCTTTTACATCCGCCTCTTTTCTGCATGTCTCTTTTCGCTTGCCTCATGTTTGCTTGTGTGTTGGATTGATTGTTTGTCATGATGGCTCAAGATAATACTAAATTGTGTGACTTCTCCAATACTAACAATAATGATTTTATTAGCACTCCGATTGCTCCTCTTACCGATGCTGAATCTTGTGAAATGAATACTGATTGGCTGAATCTTGTCATGAAAGATCCTTTTCTGGCCTTCCTAGTGAATATGCCGCTACCCATCTAAACAGCTTTGTTGATTTATGTACATGCAAAAGAAGAAAGATGTGGATAATGATATTGTTAAATTGAAGCTATTTCCGTTTTAGCTTAGAGATCGTGCTAAAACTTGGTTTTTGTCTTTGCCTAAAATAGTATTGATTCATGGAATAAGTGCAAAGATGCTTTTATCTCTAAGTATTTTCCTCTCGCTAAGATCATCTCTCTTAGAAACTATAACATCCCAAAATTCTAAATTTTAGAATGTTGTATTAAATAATTAATTATGACTGTTTGTTTGATTGTTGTATGAAATTGAGTGGAAATTGATTTTTTTTAAAAGTTGAATGAGAGGGAATAAAAGGACTTTCCCAAAACTTTCATCTTGCATTTTTCTTGATCTCCATGAATTCAAAGTCATCTCATCACAAGACCCTAGAGTGAATATAATATGACTTCTTCCATTTGAAGAAATAAAAAAAAGGGTTGAAAATGATTTGAATTCCATTTGAAATATTTCAAACTTAGAAACTTTAAGCAACTCAATGAGTTCATGAGGGAAGATAAAATGACTTCTTCAAATTCTAAGAAAGAGAGTTGGATGTTTCAAAGGAATAATTTGAAGTCACTTTGAAGTTATTTGAATTTCCAAGTTTCAAATCCTCTTGGAAAATTATTTAGTTTTAATTCAAAATATTTTTTCCTAAAAATGAATAAATGGAAATTAGGGTAAAATGATTCCCTTCAATGGAAAATTAGGAGAAAATAAATTTGAAATCAATTTGCTATTTAAAAAATGATTTTTATTGATTTTAAAAGCAATGGTAGCATTGTTTGACTTTTATGAATTTTTATGGAATTTAGTTGAACTTGAGAAATAGTTCATCTTATTCTCGGTAATTTTCTGAACATTTCCGTATGTAATATGCCTATGTAAGTTTTTTATTTACTTTATTCTACTACAATTTTCCTTTGTGTTTTTTTAAAATAAAAAAAAACGCACACACGCACCACCTAGACCGGAACACTGTTTGGCCCAGAGGCAAACGAGCCGGCCCACTCTGCCTTTCGGCCCACGGTCTGCCCCGCGCCCGAGCGCCCTTTACATCGGTCGACCGCCAGCGCCTCCCCCTCGCTCGCCTCCCGCCGCTGCCGCTGACTAGCGGGGCCCATCCCCGGGTCGCCCCCAACCTCCCGCCGGGCCGCTCGGAACGAGCTCGCGCGTGTGCCGCCCGCAACTGTCGGCCGCTCCGCTCGGGATAGAGCTCATCCCCGAACCACTGGAGCACCAGACTGCGCCTATAAATGCCCCGACTCCCCTCTGTCGATCCTGCCGTCTCGCATCTACCCACGCCGCTTGTAGCCGCCTCCTCGTCGTTTTGCATCTCGCCGGAGCCGAGGTCTTCGACGGTCCATTCCATCGTCAGTGAGCCCCTCCGGTACCTACCTTCATCTTCTATCGACTCTCCTACTCCTCGAGCATCTCCTTGACATCTTGCTTTGTCTTAGATCGAGCCGGAACAACGCCTCGATCGACACCGACCTCGCCGGAGCGCCCGGAGCACAGGAGCTCTGCTGCCTTCGCCCCTCTCGACTCCGACGCCCCGAGGAACCCCGCCACCACCATCGAGCGCGTTGCGTCGCGCTGCATCTCCCCGTCGCCTTCCCTGCCACCGAGGACCACCGCAGCCGCCGCCCCACCGACGGAGAGCCCCGCCGGAGCACGGAGCCCCTCGTCCTCGCGCCGCCCATCCGGATGCCCCGAGGATACCCGCCACCACCACCGCGACGCTCGCGCCACGCCGCAACCCTCCGTCCACTTCGCCACCGTCGAAGCCCGCCGGATCCGTCGCCCCGTCGACGCCGAGGTCCTAGCCAATGTCGGCGCCGCTGCAGTTGCCCTCTGTGAGCTGCCCTGCCTCCTCGTTTTTTTCTAGGTCTAGGTTTTTTTGTGAACCGTTACACAAAAAACCCACCGGTTTTTAAACAGGTCGGTTCACTTAGTTTAGCCGCGGTAGCCCGTTTTTCTTATATGTCGACCGTTCGCCGGTTAAGCTCGCAACGAATGGGTATGCACCAGTAGGAATTTTCCACGTGTCAGGGACCTGTTTGCGATAGTTTTCTTCATTGTTTAGTCCCTGTAATTAGCAGATTAGTCCCTAAACTTAGAATAGCCACACCTTTTTAACCGTAAGTCCAAATTCGACGAAACCAGCGGCAAAATGTTCGTCTCGAATAGCTTTATCCAGAGAACCAGCTTTGAAAACTTTTGGCCAATTTCAAATTTGAATTTATTCAGGTTTGAGTTCAAACTTCAACTGGCCATATCTCCTAAACCGTAGCTCCGATTGATGTGATTCTTTTTGCACCATATCATCGTAGCCAAACCCTACCACTTGGACCATTGTCACATATTTTCACACACCTAGGATCTGTCCAGGATAGTTTTATTACTATGCAAGTATGCACGATAGATCACATCACGGTTTTGCACCTTATGTCACTTATTGTTGGCACCTAGAATTATTTGCATGCAAGTTATGTGTGTTGGGTTTCCATTTGGATTTCTGAGTCCTTTTGTTGCATGTTATTGCTCTTTGGAATGATTGCTTATGTATGCTATTTTACTTTGACGATAGACTGTCCGGAGTGCGAAGCGGAGTACTATCGATCTCTAGAATTCAACTATCAGTATCAAGGCAAGTTCACATTTGACCATTCTTCCAATTACCTATGTTTATATTATGCACTTAGTCCTTTTGTGGTACGATTGCATGGTAGGATTTATTGTTGCCAGATGGCTATATCGTTACCTAGTAGTTCATTTGAGGTAGGTCTGATCTATACATCCTTGTCACCACCGTGTAAGTTTATTTTTGCCTCGCTAAATGTAGACGTGGTGTGGGAAGCAAACATGGCGAGACATGAGTGACAAAGTAGTAATTAGGACCAAGACTTGTAAATGAACTACCTGGGCAGTATTTGGTTTGAATGGTGGCGAAGTACAGTGGGAGCATGCATGGTTAATCCATGGTGGTGCACCACTAGTGGTCGGCCGCCCAGGCTCAAAGAGATCAATCGTATTCTCATGTCTAGAAGCTTCCGTGTGCAGCCACAAGCTAATATGAGCTCTGGCTTAGTTGAGTAGATAATGTGACCTCTTTCGGGGTAGGCTAGCAGATGTAGAATGAGTAGGTGTACCGGCCTATCCGTGGGTTAAGGGGAAATACTTTCGAAAGACTATGTCTCGGTCATCCTGTTCTCAAACACCAGGTAGTGCGAGAATTTCAAGGGAGGCAATCGAGTCTTGTGGGGAAAAGTGTGCAAACCTCTGCAGAGTGTTAAAACCTAATCGATTAGCCGTGTCCCCGGTTACGGACAACTTGAGCATCTAGTAGTGGAAATGCTGGGAGATCTCATCACTCTTAATTAAACAGTTGTGTTGTAAATGAAACTTTGGGAATGGATTGAGTTGGGTTTACCAACTTATCCTATGCTATACAATAGTGGTAGAATAATATCTTTTATTCTAGGGAAAAACTAGCTTTATGCAAAAACTAAACTTAGAGCTTTCCACCAGCCAAATTGCATGTACAAATAGGTTCATTATTCTTATTATGTGACTTGCCAGTACATTCAATGTATTGACCTACAGGGCTGCAACGTCTTATGTTGCAGGGATTTGCTTGTTGGGGAACGTAGCAGAATTTTAAAATTTTCTACGCATCACCAAGATCAATCTATGGAGTCATCTATCAACGATGGAAAGAGGAGTACATCTACATACCCTTGTAGATCATGAGCGGAAGCGTTCAAGAGAACGGGGTTGATGGAGTCGTACTCGACGTGATTCAAATCACCGATGACCAAGTGCCGAACGGACAGCACCTACGCGTTCAACACACGTACGGTTGGGAAGACGTCTCCTCAAACTTGATCCATCAAGGGGGGGAGGAGAGGTTGATGAAGATCCAGCAGCACGCCGGCGTGGTGGTGGAAGCAACGGTGATCTCGGCAGGGCTTCGCCAAGCGCTGGGAGACGGAGGAGTGTCACGGGAGGGAGAGGGAGAGGCCAGGGGCTTGGGTGCGTAGCCCTCCCTCCCCCCACTATATATAGGGTGCCTAGGGGGGCGCCGGCCCTAGGAGATCCAATCTCCTAGGGGGAGGGGGCGGCCAAGGGGGTGCCTTGCCCCCCAAGGCAAGGGTGGCGTCCCCACCCCTAGGGTTTCTAACCCTAGGCGCAGGGGGAGGCCCAAGGGGGGGGGCGCACTAGCCCACTAGGGGCTGGTTCCCCTCCCACTTCAGCCCATGGGGCCCTCCGGGATAGGTGGCCCCACCCGGTGGACCCCCGGGACCCTTCCGGTGGTCCCGGTACAATACCGGTGACCCCCGAAACCTTCCTGATGGCCGAAACTGGACTTCCTATATATGAATCTTTACCTCCGGACCATTTCGGAACTCTCCGTGACGTCCGGGATCTCATCCGGGACTCCGAACAACTTTCGGGTTACCGTGTGCTAATATCTCTACAACCCTAGCGTCACCGAACCTTAAGTGTGTAGACCCTACGGGTTCGGGAGACATGCAGACATGACCGAGAAGCCTCTCCGGTCAATAACCAACAGCGGGATCTGGATACCCATGTTGGCTCCCACATGCTCCACGATGATCTCATCGGATGAACCACGATGTCGAGGATTCAATCAATCCATATACAATTCCCTTTGTCAATTGGTACGTTACTTGCCCGAGACTCGATCGTCGGTATCCCAATACCTTGTTCAGTCTCGTTACCGTCAAGTCACTTTACTCGTACCGTAATGCATGATCCCATGATCAACCACTTGATCACATTGAGCTCATTATGATGATGCATTACCGAGTGGGCCCAGAGATACCTCTCCGTCATACGGAGTGACAAATCCAGTCTCGATTCATGCCAACCCAACAGACACTTTCGGAGATACCTGTAATGTATCTTTATAGTAACCCAGTTACGTTGTGACGTTTGGCGCACCCAAGGCACTCCTACGGTATCCGTGAGTTGCACAATCTCATGGTCTAAGGAAATGATACTTGACATTCAGAAAAGCTACAGCAAATGAACTACACGATCTTTGAGCTAAGCTTAGGATTGGGTCTTGTCCATCACATCATTCTCCTAATGATGTGATCCCGTTATCAATGACATTCAATGTCCATAATCGGAAACCATGACTATCTTTTGATCAACGAGCTAGTCAACTAGAGGCTCACTAGGGACGTGTTGTGGTCTATGTATTCACACATGTATTACGATTTCCGGATAACACAATTATAGCATTAACAATACACAGTTATCATGAACAAAGAAATATAATAATAACCATTTTATTATTGCCTCTAGGGCATATTTCCAACAGTCTCCCACTTGCACTAGAGTCAATATTCTAGTTACATTGTGATGAATCGAACACCCATACAGTTCTGGTGTTGATCATGTTTTGCTCTAGGGAGAGGTTTAGTCAACGGATCTGCTACATTCAGGTCCGTATGTACTTTACAAATCTCTATGTCTCCATTTTGAACACTTTCACGAATGGAGTTGAAGTGACGCTTGATATGCCTGGTCTTCCTGTGAAACCTAGGCTCCTTGGCAAGGGCAATAGCTCCAGTGTTGTCACAGAAGAGAGTCATCGGGCCCGACGCATTGGGTATGACTCCTAGGTCGGTAATGAACTCCTTCACCCAGACTGCTTCTTGTGCTGCCTCTGAGGCTGCCATGTACTCCGCTTCACATGTAGATCCCTCCACAACGCTTTGCTTGCAATTGCACCAGCTTATTGCCCCACCATTCAAAATATACACGTATCCGGTTTGTGACTTAGAGTCATCCAGATCTGTGTCGAAGCTAGCATCGACGTAACCCTTTATGACGAGCTCTTCGTCACCTCCATAAACGAGAAACATTTCCTTGGTCCTTTTCAGGTACTTCAGGATATTCTTGACCGCTGTCCAGTGTTCCATGCCGGGATTACTTTGGTACCTTCCTACCAAACTTACGGCAAGGTTTACATCAGGTCTGGTACACAGCATAGCATACATGATAGACCCTATGGCCGAGGCATAGGGGACGACACTCATATTTTCTCTATCTTCTGTCATGGTCGGGCATTGAGCCGTGCTCAATCTCGTACCTTGCAATACAGGCAAGAACCCCTTCTTTGACTGATCCAGTTTGAACTTCTTCAATATCTTGTCAAGGTACGTACTCTGTGAAAGACCAATGAGGCGTCTCGATCTATCTCTATAGATCTTGATGCCTAATATATAAGCAGCTTCTCCAAGGTCCTTCATTGAAAAACACTTGTTCAAGTAGGCCTTTATGCTTTTCAAGAATTCTATATCATTTCCCATCAACAGTATGTCATCCACATACAATATGTGAAATGCTACAGAGCTCCCACTCACTTTCTTGTAAATGCAGGCTTCTCCATAAGTCTGCATAAACCCAAACGCTTTGATCATCTCATCAAAGCGAATGTTCCAACTCCGAGATGCTTGCACCAGCCCATAAATCGAGCGTTGGAGCTTGCACACCTTGTCAGCATTCTTAGGATCGACAAAACCTTCCGGCTGCATCATATACAATTCTTCCTTAAGGAAACCATTAAGGAATGCCGTTTTGACGTCCATTTGCCATATCTCATAATCATAGAATGCGGCAATTGCTAACATGATTCGGACGGACTTCAGCTTTGCTACGGGTGAGAAAGTCTCATCGTAGTCAACCCCTTGAACTTGTCGATAACCCTTAGCGACAAGCAGAGCTTTATAGATGGTCACATTACCATCCGCGTCTGTCTTCTTCTTAAAGATCCATTTATTTTCTATGGCTCGCCGATCAACGGGCAAGTCAGTCAAAGTCCATACTTCGTTTTCATACATGGATCCTATCTCGGATTTCATGGCTTCCAGCCATTTGTCGGAATCCGGGCCTGCCATTGCTTCTTCATAGTTCGAAGGTTCACCATTGTCTAACAACATGATTTCCAAGACAGGGTTGCCGTACCACTCTGGTGCGGAACGTGTCCTTGTGGACCTACGAAGTTCAGTAGCAACTTGATCTGAAGTTTCATGATCATCATCATCAACATCCTCTCTAGTCGGTGCAGGCACCTCAGGAACATTTTCTTGAGCTGCGCCACTTACCGGTTCAAGAGGTAATACTTCATCAAGTTCTACCTTCCTCCCACTTATTTCTTTCGAGAGAAACTCTTTCTCTAGAAAGGACCCATTCTTGGCAACAAAGATCTTGCCTTCGGATTTGAGGTAGAAGGTATACCCAACAGTTTCTTTAGGGTATCCTATGAAGACGCATTTTTCCGACTTGGGTTCGAGCTTTTTAGGTTGAAGTTTCTTGACATAAGCATCGCATCCCCAAACTTTTAGAAACGACAGCTTAGGTTTCTTCCCAAACCATAATTCATATGGTGTCGTCTCAACGGATTTCGATGGAGCCCTATTTAAAGTGAATGCGGCAGTCTCTAAAGCATAGCCCCAAAATGATAGCGGTAAATCGGTAAGAGACATCATAGATCGCACCATATCTAATAGAGTGCGATTACGATGTTCGGACACACCATTACACTGAGGTGTTCCAGGCGGCGTTAGTTGTGAAACTGTTCCACATTTTCTTAAGTGTGTGCCAAATTCGTGACTCAAGTATTCTCCCCCACGATCTGATCGGAAGAACTTGATTTTCCTGTCACGTTGATTCTCAACCTCACTTTGAAATTCCTTGAACGTTTCAAAGGTCTCAGACTTGTGTTTCATTAAGTAGACATACCCATATCTACTCAAGTCATCAGTGAGGGTGAGAACATAACGATAGCCACCGCGAGCCTCAACACTCATTGGACCGCACACATCAGTATGTATGATTTCCAATAAGTTGGTTGCTCGCTCCATTGTTCCTGAGAACGGAGTCTTGGTCATTTTACCCATGAGGCATGGTTCGCACGTGTCAAATGATTCGTAATCAAGAGACTCTAAAAGTCCATCTGCATGGAGCTTCTTCATGCGTTTGACACCTATGTGACCAAGGCAGCAGTGCCACAAGTATGTGGGACTATCATTATCAACCTTACATCTTTTGGTATTCACACTATGAATATGTGTAGTATTACGCTCGAGATTCATTAGGAATAAACCATTCACCATCGGAGCATGACCATAAAACATATCTCTCATATAAATAGAACAACCATTATTCTCGGATTTAAATGAGTAGCCATCTCGTATTAAACGAGATCTTGATACAATGTTCATGCTCAAAGCTGGCACTAAATAACAATTATTGAGGTTTAAAACTAATCCCGTAGGTAAATGTAGAGGTAGCGTGCCGACGGTGATCACATCGACCTTGGAACCATTCCCGACGCGCATCGTCACCTCGTCCTTCGCCAGTCTCCATTTATTCCGCAGCTCCTGCTTTGAGTTACAAATGTGAGCAACCGCACCGGTATCAAATACCCAGGAGCTACTACGAGTACTCGTAAGGTACACATCAATTACATGTATATCACATATACCTTTCGTGATGCCGGCGTTCTTGTCCGCTAAGTATTTGGGGCTGTTCCGCTTCCAGTGACCACTTCCCTTGCAATAAAAACACTCAGTCTCGGGCTTGGGTCCATTCTTTGGCTTCTTCCCGGCAGCTTGCTTACCGGGCGCGGCAACTCCCTTGCCGTCCTTCTTGAAGTTCTTCTTACCCTTGCCTTTCTTGAACTTAGTGGTTTTATTCACCATCAACACTTGATGTTCCTTTTTGATTTCCACCTCTGCTGATTTCAGCATTGAATACACCTCAGGAATGGTCTTTTCCATCCCCTGCATATTGAAGTTCATCACAAAGCTCTTGTAGCTCGGTGGAAGCGACTGAAGGATTCTGTCAATGACCGCATCATCCGGGAGATTAACTCCCAGCTGAGTCAAGCGGTTATGCAACCCAGACATTTTGAGTATGTGCTCGCTGACAGAACTATTTTCCTCCATCTTACAGCTGAAGAACTTGTCGGAGACTTCATATCTCTCGACCCGGGCATGAGCTTGAAAAACCATTTTCAGCTCTTCGAACATCTCATATGCTCCGTGTCTCTCAAAATGCTTTGGAGCCCCGGTTCTAAGTTGTAAAGCATGCCACACTGAAAGAGGGAGTAATCATCAGCACGTGTCTGCCAAGCGTTCATAACGTCTTGGTTCTGTGGGACGGGTGTGTCACCTAGCAGTGCTTATAGGACATAATCTTTCTTGGCAGCTATGAGGATGATCCTCAGGTTCCGGACCCAGTCCGTATAGTTGCTGCCATCGTCTTTCAGCTTGGTTTTCTCTAGGAACGCGTTGAAGTTGAGGACAATGTGGGCCATTTGATCTACAAGATATATTGTAAAGATTTTAGACTAAGTTCATGATAATTAAGTTCATCTAATCAAACTATTAAATGAACTCCCACTCAGATGGACATCCCTCCAGTCATCTAAGTATAACATGATCCGAGTTAACTAGGCCGTGTCCGATCATCACGTGAGACGGACTAGTCAACATCGGTGAACATCTTCATGTTGATCGTATCTTTTATACGACTCATGCTCGACCTTTTGGTCTTCTGTGTTCCGAGGCCATGTCTGTACATGCTAGGCTCGTCAAGTCAACCTAAGTGTATTGCGTGTGTAAACCTGTCTTACACCCGTTGTATTCGAACGTTAGAATCTATCACACCCGATCATCACGTGGTGCTTCGAAACAACGAACCTTCACAACGGTGCATAGTTAGGGGGAACACTTTCTTGAAATTATTACGAGGGATCATCTTATTTAAGCTACCGTCGTTCTAAGCAAATAAGATGTAAAACATGATAAACATCACATGCAATCAAATAGTGACATGATATGGCCAATATCATTTGCTCCTTTGATCTCCATCTTCGGGGCTCCATGATCATCGTTGTCACCGGCATGACACCATGATCTCCATCATCATGATCTCCATCATCGTGTCTTCTTGAAGTTGTCTCGTCATCTATTACTTCTACTACTATGGCTAACGCTTTAGCAATAAAGTAAAGTAATTACATGACGTTTATGTTGACACGCAGGTCATAAATAAATAAAGACAACTCCTATGGCTCCTGCCGGTTGTCATACTCATCGACATGCAAGTCGTGATTCCTATTACAAGAACGTGATCAATCTCATACATCACATATATCATTCATCATTCATCACAACCTTTGGCCATATCACATCACAAAACACTTGCTGCAAAAACAAGTTAGACATCCTCTAATTGTTGTTGCAAGTTTTTACGTGGCTGCTATAGGTTTCTAGCAAGAACGTTTCTTACCTACGCCAAAACCACAACGTGAATTGCCAATTTCTATTTACCCTTCATAAGGACCCTGTTCATCGAATCCGATCCGACTAAAGTGGGAGAGACAGACACCCGCCAGCCACCTTATGCAACTAGTGCATGTCAGTCGGTGGAACCGGTCTCACGTAAGCATACGTGTAAGGTTGGTCCGGGCCGCTTCATCCCACGATGCCGCCGAATCAAGATAAGACTAGTAACGGCAAGCAAATTGAAAATATCGACGCCCACAACTACTTTGTGTTCTACTCGTGCATAGTAACTACGCATAGACCTAGCTCATGATGCCACTATTGGGGAACGTAGCAGAATTTTAAAATTTTCTACGCATCACCGAGATCAATCTATGGAGTCATATATCAATGAGGGAAAGAGGAGTGCATCTACATACCCTTGTAGATCAAGAGCGGAAGCGTTCAAGAAAACGGGGTTGATGGAGTCGTACTCGACGTGATTCAAATCACCGAAGACCAAGTGCCGAACAGACAGCACCTCCGCGTTCAACACATGTACGGTTGGGAAGACGTCTCCTCCAACTTGATCCAGCAAGGGGGAAGGAGAGGTTGATGAAGATCCAGCAGCACGACGGCGTGGTGGTAGAAGCAACGGTGATCTCGGTAGGGCTTCGCCAAGCGTTGGGAGACGGAGGAGTGTCACGGGAGGGAGAGGGAGAGGCCAGGGGCTTGGGTGCTCAGCCCTCCCTCCCCCACTATATATAGGGTGCCTAGGGGGGGCGCCGGCCCTAGGATATCCAATCTCCTAGGGGGGCGGCGGCCAAGGGGGTGCCTTGCCCCCCAAGGCAAGGGTGGCGCCCCCACCCCTAGGGTTTCTAACCCTAGGCGCAGGGGGAGGCCCAAGGGGGGGTGCACCAACCCACTAGGGGCTGGTTCCCCTCCCACTTCAGCCCATGGGGCCCTCCGGGATAGGTGGCCCCACCCGGTGGACCCCCGGGACCCTTCCGGTGGTCCTGGTACAATACCGGTGACCCCCGAAACCTTCCCGATGGCCGAAACTGGCTTTCCTATATATGAATCTTTACCTCCGGACCATTCCGGAACTCCTCGTGACGTCCGGGATCTCATCCGGGACTCCAAACAACTTTCGCGTTACAGTGTGCTAATATCTCTACAACCCTAGCGTCACCGAACCTTAAGTGTGTAGACTCTACGGGTTCGGGAGACATGCAGACATGACCGAGAAGCCTCTCCGGTCAATAACCAACAGCGGGATCTGGATACCCATGTTGGCTCCCACATGCTCCACGATGATCTCATCGGATGAACCACGATGTCGAGGATTCAATCAATCCGTATACAATTCCCTTTGTCAATCGGTACGTTACTTGCCCGAGACTCGATCGTCGGTATCCCAATACCTTGTTTAGTCTCGTTACCGTCAAGTCACTTTACTCGTACCATAATGCATGATCCCGTGATCAACCACTTGATCACATTGAGCTCATTATGATGATGCTTTACCGAGTGGGCCCAGAGATACCTCTCCGTCATACGGAGTGACAAATCCCAGTCTCGATTCGTGCCAACCCAACAGACACTTTCGGAGATACCTGTAATGTACCTTTATAGTCACCCAGTTACGTTGTGACATTTGGCACACCCAAGGCACTCCTACGATATCCGGGAGTTGCACAATCTCATGGTCTAAGGAAATGATACTTGACATTCAGAAAAGCTACATCAAACGAACTACACGATCTTTGAGCTAAGCTTAGGATTGGGTCTTGTCCATCACATCATTCTCCTAATGATGTGATCCCATTATCAATGACATCCAATGTCCATAGTCAGGAAACCATGACTATCTTTTGATCAACGAGCTAGTCAACTAGAGGCTCACTAGGGACGTGTTGTGGTCTATGTATCCACACATGTATTACGATTTCCGGATAACACAATTATAGCATGAACAATAGACAATTATCATGAACAAAGAAATATAATAATAACCATTTTATTATTGCCTCTAGGGCATATTTCCAACATTGCTACGACGAGTAAGAGTTACACTGTAGGGTTACGGTCTACAATCAACTTGCCGTTGGCATTGATGGACTCCACACCCTTATGTTTGTTTCCGCTGAGACTTATGAGGTATATATCAATTTTACGTTATTTATACATGTGATTGCACTTTGATATATACATTGATGTACTGTGTGTGCCAGCATACCGATCCAGGGATGGCACGGATACCCAGAGGCTTGACCGTTTGAGGTCGGGTCGCTACAGAGATGGTATCAGAGGACATGTTGACTGTAGGACGCGACCCTAGAAACTGGAAAGCCCTTAGGAAAGAACTCTCTAAAACTTAATTTTCAAAAAGATCCTCTACCTCTCTTCTTTTCTAAGTGTTATAAAATCTTTCCTTTTATCTTGAATAGTTAGACAATACCCTTTTCCTTTTGACCACATGAAGGATCAACTGATGAGACCCCTCCGAGAAGGGCAAGATATCGGACTTCGCCATACACTGGAAGAATTGAAGCTACAACAGTCGAAGCCTTTGAAGAATTGAAGAATTTGAAGACACCGACAAATTCCAAGATTTATATGACCTTTAGAGGACTAAACCCTTGTTGTATACTCACGTTAGATGCGATGATTTGTGAGCTGTCATATTTTGTGTGTGTTTTCTGACAGCAACAAATAAAACTTATTTTCAAAACTATATTGTGTGTATTGTGTGTATCTCTCTCTATGTCTCTCGTATCTCATCCCAAAACCCTTGGACCCAATAGATGATGAATGAAGATGGACTTGTATTCTCTGAACCGATCACTCAGTTGGAGGCAGAGCTATGGATTCAAAACATGGAGAATCACTTCAGGAGCAATTTGGTTGCAAGGAAGTATGAGGTTCAATACGCTCTTCAGTACTTTACAAAAAGTGTTGCAACCTGGTGGAAAATGCATCACACCATACAAGGATGTAATCGAGCAAAAACTTCGGAGGAACTGAAGAAGACTTTGTTGGGATCCTGTCTTATCTAGAAGCACAGTGATAAACCGAAGAAGAAACCTTGTGCCTGCAAGATATGCGGAGAAATAGGACATACCCATGAAGAACACAAGGATGGATGCCCTCATTGTGAAGGAAATCACCAAGCTGAAGAATGTCCAACCATGAAGGTTACTTGTTTCTTGTGTGAGGGAACTACGCACTACCCTGCCCAGTGTCATATTTATCCCAAGGTACAAGAAATTACCAAGCAGCAGAAGTAAGCAGTGAAAGAAGCCCTCAGGGAAAGTTTAAGAAAATCGATGATGAAAGAAGATGTTGGCGACCCTGATGGAGAAAGCCTAAACAGATTTTACTCCAATGCTTGCTATTCATGTGGAGAAGAAGGACATTTTTCACAATATTGCATGAAGGAAAACCAAGAGTATCTGGGAGATTTCCCGATAGAAGAAGTGGAGTTTGATCCACATGAGATAGAAGAATTGATCGGAAAGAAGAAGTCGAGGAAGAGAAAGGGCATGTATCCCCAGGACAACCCAATTTCTGCAAAAAAGGACCTGAGTCAAATCACTTGCTACAGATGCAAGGATTTAGGTCATTACGCTAGCAAATGCCCAGCAATGGAGCCAAGAACCCAAGGAGCCAAGATAACCACCAGGAAGCCCCTGGATTTGTCTGAAGTCATTTGTTTATGCTGCAAAGGAGTAGGACATTTTGCCAGAGAATGTTCAGACCCGAGGAGAGCTTGAGCAGAGTAGTTGAGATCTTGATATTGGAATAAAGCATGTAATAAAGTTGGAACACACTTTTATTTTCGTTGGGGATGTTGAGTTGAGTTGTGAAATGGAAATTGTAATAGCTCATGAAGCAATAAAAGTTGAGGTGTTTGGAATCTCATATGAAATGTTATGAGTTGTTTGTTGATTGTGAGTGCCTCTCTCACTATGTCACCCAGACTTAAACCTTGAACCCATGGACAAGCTGATTCCAAACCTTTCCCCGAAAAATAACCACATTTCACCCAAGGAAATACATACAGTATCCTGAGTACCCTTCTATCTTATACATGCAGATGACAACCCTTTACGAGTCTTTTCTCAAGGGCTCGGAAACGATCATGACCCTGACTGGTAATCAGGATTACCCAAAAATCCTGAAGGACATGATGAAGCATATTCATCTTGAAGGAGATGCAGTCTACAAGGGTTATCCTTTCATGGAGAATGGAGTTAAACTTTGGTACGTGGAGGTACACCTCCACCATGTGAAGGGAGTTTCCCAAAGACTATGGGTCAATACTTTTTCATTCCTCGAGTACCACGAGCAACATTCTTTGATTCTATTTGTGAAGCTGCCATGGAAGCCATACGTCAGATGGGAGAAATACTAGAAGCAAGACTCCATCGCACTCAGGAATACTTGAGGGAGGTGCATGCAGAGATGATTGAGATGAAGCTCATGGCCACCATGATGAAGCAAAACATCGATGATTTGAAGGATCACATCGCACAATTCTAGTGGGACTGAAGCATCTTAAAGTAGGACAAAAGAATAAAGATGGAAGTAATGCTTGGCCATGCCAAACTATGTGGGTGGCAGCTTTTGTAATAGTGTACCTTTGAAATTTGAGTTTTGAGTAGTGGTTAAGGATGTAATAAAGGATTTGATATGAAGAGAATATGAATTATGGATGAACCAGTGCATTTTTTGGCGATACTTTTTTGTGTGAACACTTGACCAATGGAAAAGAAAATGTATTCCATAGAGTGGAATTTGGACAAATGAGTTGGAGTTTTGTTTTAGTTATGATGGTTACCCCAAGAGTATGAAGGAATGAAGTACTATTGGATTTAAAAGAGATGTAATATTGGAATATGGAACAATAGTAACTCCAAGGATGGGTTAAATATATACAAGTGTTGAAGTGGGCCATAACCCACAGGACCCAGGATTTGATAAGGAAACAAGCACAATCTTGTTGAAGAACATAATTATGAAAGAAGCTATGATTTCATCAGCATACGTTTCATAGGAGGTTACGTAAAACCTGAGAGTTGTGAAGAAATGATAGAGATTTTGTGTGGCTTGCAGAACCAAGGGATTTATCTGAACCCGGTTCGTGGAGAAGAGAAGTTCTGCAATGCTTGTGAGGATGCCCAAGTGTTAGAAAACGTGATTCACTATTTGCTTATGTGGTAATGATTCAAGTACGGGATGGATTGGCCCCCATACCGGAGACTTCTATCATGAACTATCATATGTTGATGGAAAATCAGATAGCCTTAAAACCCTAGAAGAGTGTCGACACGACAAGCCAAAAGCCTTAGAATGGCAGGACGATGGAAACCCTGTACAAGCACTTGTTGCCAATCATAGGTTATGTGGTGAGGTTCAGCCCAGACCCATTTCCTGCAGGAGAAACCAAAATTTGTCGACCACCATGAGGTTTTCGATAGTTGTTTAGCATTGGCGCCAGACATGTCAAGTCTCAGAAGGATCCTATTTTGATGCAAGGACTCTTGATTTTGAGGAAAAGGCCATGCCCTTACCAGAAGAGCAAAAGTGAAGGAGTTATCTCGGAGAATATGAGAAGACCGACACCGTCAACGCAAAGGATGGAGTACATGAGTTTTGTGGGAACCGTGACCATGCTTTTAAGGGTGGTAGCACCCCATACCTCTTGGGTTGATTAATGGATTTCCAAGAAGACCCCCCAAACCTAACCTTCTTTCTAGCCTCTCCGAATCTCAAGGACGAGATTCATTTTAAGGGTGGTAGTTTGTAACATCCCAAAATTCTAAATTTTGGAATGTTATACTAAATAATTAATTATGACTGTTTGTTTGATTGTTGTGTGAAAGATGGTGTGAAATTGAGTGGAAATTGATTTTTTTTAAAGTTGAATGAGAGGGAATAAAAGGACTTTCCCAAAACTTTCATCTTGCATTTTTCTTGATCTCCATGAATTCAAAGTCATCTCATCACAAGACCCTAGAGTGAAGATAATATGACTTCTTCCATTTGAAGAAATAAAAAAGGGGTTGAAAATGATTTGAATTCCATTTGAAATATTTCAAACTTAGAAACTTTAAGCAACTCAATGAGTTCATGAGGGAAGATAAAATGACTTCTTCAAATTCTAAGAAAGAGAGTTGGAAGTTTCAAAGGAATAATTTGAAGTCACTTTGAAGTTATTTGAATTTCCAAGTTTCAAATCCTCTTGGAAAATTATTTAGTTTTAATTCAAATTATTTTTCTCCTAAAAATAAATAAATAAATGGAAATAAGGGTAAAATGATTCCCTTCAATGGAAAATTAGGAGAAAATAAATTTGAAATCATTTTGCTATTTAAAAAATGATTTTTATTGATTTTAAAAGCAACAGTAGCACTGTTTGACTTTTATGAATTTTTATGGAATTTAGTTGAACTTGAGAAATAGTTCATCTTATTCTTGGTAATTTTCTGAACATTTTGGTATATAATATGCCTATGTAATTTTTTTATTTACTTTATTCTACTGCAGTTTTCCTTTATGTTTTTTTAAAAGAAAAAAAATGCACACACGCACCGCCTGGACCGGGACACTGTTCGGCCCAGAGGCAAACGAGCCGGCCCGCTCCGCCTTTCAGCCCACGGCCTGCCCCGCGCCCGAGCGCCCTTTGCGTCGGTCGACTGCCAGCGCCTCCCCCTCGCTATCCTCTCGCCGCTGCCGCTTACTAGCGGGGCCCATCCCCAGGTCGCTGCCAACCTCCCGCCGCGCCGCTCGGAACGAGCTCGCGCGTGTGCCGCCCACAACTGCCGGCCGCTCCTCTCGGGATAGAGCTCATCCCCTCACCAC
>NC_057800.1:399546584-399560284 GCF_018294505.1 Triticum aestivum | reverse complement strand
AAATAAAGATGACCCTTGAGTCCGCAAAACCCAAAGGAAAAAGGCTTAGGTGGCAAATGGTAAAACCAAGGTTGGGCCTTGCTGGAGGAGTTTTATTCAAGGCGAACTGTCAAGGGGTTCCCATTAGAACCCAACCGCATAAGGAATGCAAAATCAAGGAACATAACACCGGTAAGACGGAAACTAGGGCGGCAAGAGTGGAACAAAACACAAGGCATAAGGCCGAGCCTTCCACCCTTTACCAAGTATATAGGCGCATTAAAGTAAACAAGATATAATAATGATATCCCAACAATAATCATGGCCCAACAAGGAACAAACTCCATCTTCACCTGCAACTATCAACGCTATAAGACACTTCGATCCTTTTTGGCAGATGCCTTTTCGGCAGCAGCTTTGCTATGTCGGGCCTGCTCCTTGGCTCGGGCGAGCTCCGCTCGAAGAATTTCAATGGCGGCAGCACCATCTGCACCCAAATCTCAGCATCATGCTTATACCACCAAAATGTATGAGGATTGCCTCGAATACATACCTTGCGACTCGTCAAGACGCATATTGATTAAAGAAAGATCATCCCCTGCCACATCAAGCTTCCGCTGCAAATCGGCAATTTCCATAGTCCGGGAAGCGGCCAAGGGAGAAGAAACCTGTGTTCAAAGTTGATCAAGTTAGTCCTCAAACGATCCTTTTCGATCCTCCGTTTTGCTTCCCAGCGGAAGCCAACCCGAGTATCAGGGGCTACTACCTATACACAGGCGCATCTTTGCAAATCAAACATAGCTGAAAACATTATGTCACAAACCTAGAAATCCTTCAGTAGGCTCATGAAGGCCTCATTTAATCCGCTCTTCGCGGATGAAATCTTTTCAATCACTGTACCCATCAAGGTACACTGTTCCCCCGAGACGGATGCTTTCCGCAACATGTCTCGCAACATATCCGGAGTCCCCGGGTCCATGGAAGGTGCTCCGAAAGCACAATCATCCTTTGATGGAATCGGCTCACCTGTCTTCAAAGTCGTTGTCGGCTATGAACCAGACATTCCGGGGCCTTTGTTATCATCAGCCCCGGAATCCCGTGTAACGCCCCGAGACCGATGTGCCTGGTGTCTTCCATTTATTCGTTGTTGTTGCCTTGTCATTGCTTGCGTGTCATGCATGTCATATCATGTCATCATGTGCATTCCTTTTGCATACATGTTCGTCTCATGCATCCGAGCATTTTCCCCGTTGTCCATTTTGCAATCCGGCGCTCCTATGTCACCCGGTGCCCCTTTCTACCTCTTTTTGTGTGCGGGTGTTAAACATTTTCAGATTGGACCAAGACTTGTCTTGCGGCCTTGGTTTACTTCAGGTAGACCGCCTGTCAAGTTTCGTGCCATTTGGACTTCGTTTGATACTCCAACGGTTAACCGAGGGACCGAAAAGGCCTCGTGTGTGTTGCAGCCCAACACCTCTCCAAAGTGGCCCAAAACCCACCTAAACCCCTTCCATATCTCGGTCGTTCGATCACGATCGCGTGGCTGAAAACCGCACCTCATTTGGACTCTCCTAGCTCCCTCTACCTATAAATATGTGCATCCCGTCAAATTCACAGACGAAACCCTAGCCTTCCTCTTCCTCGCGCCACCGGACAAATTTTCCCACGCCCGGACATGTCCAGCTGCCGCCCCGGCGAATCCAGCGCCGCCACCTCACCGGCCTTTCTCTCCTCCCACCGCGGGCCCGAGGAGACCCAAATCCGGCCCACCCGGGCTTGGATCCTCGCGCCGCCGCCAAGTCAGCGCCGCCCCGCTCCTCCTTCGACCGCGCCGCCGCCTCACTCGAACGCCGCCGCAGTGCCGCGCCATACCTAGCTCCGGCCATCGGCCAAGCTCGCCGGAGCACGCCCCTGTCGCCCCTTTCACTTCCCCGCCGCCGTCCTGAGGCGCATCTGCCTTGATCCGACCAAGGAGGAGCCCCGGGAGGTCGTCTGCCTCCAGATCCGGCGCCGCCCACCATGGTTCCGGCCATCCCCATCGCCGGAGCCGAGCTCCCTTATGCCGCTGCCGCCTGTCAAGGGGATCGGGAGGCGCCCCGATCCACCTTCGCTGTTGACCGCGGCCCCGAGCTGGGCCATGCCAGCTTCCGCGCCTGTCAGGCCCATCTTCCTCTCCCTCCTAATCAGGCCGAAGCCCAGGGTGAGCTTCGATTTAATCCCGCCCGAGCGCCCTATAACTATCCTCCGCGCACCTGTTTTTTTGCTAAGTGCCCAATCTGCTACATTTTATTGCATGTTCATCGCATCATAACTCTGCATCCGTGGCTCCGATTCATGCATGTAGCATATCAAAATGTTCGTCTCATCGAGTACATCATTTCATCTCATTGCATTATTTCCATTTGAGATCATCTTGATTCCCGAAATGCTGTTGGAAGAGGGCTATGTGATGTTAGTTTCAGATCTGTTTGAGCAAATGCACTTTTGTCATTTTTGCCATGATTAATGTGTGCATGCCATGATCCTGAGCTCTACATGTGTTTTGTTATATGCCATGCCATATTTACAGGGGTGTATGCCATGTAGTTTTGTGATCAATGTGGTGGCTAGCACAAGCATGCAAAGTGGCTTACTCAATGATGCTGATTTCAGGGACTTAGAATTTCCACCAAGTCCTTGCCCAGTCATTATTTTTATGCCATATGTTCATGTTGATACCTAGTGAGCCGTGCATCTTTTGCGCATGATCAGTAAGGATGTTTTGTAGATATTGTGGTGCTCTATCCATACATGTGTTTGTTTTTATTTATGGAGCACCCTAGCTTGACTCAATCGAGCTCTACTTTTTCTATCAAATGTTCCTGCTAGATTGTTGACATGTTTTGCAATTTTGCCAAGCTTGTTGTAGTTGATCCATGCATGCTATGTTGTTGTTCTTGCCATATTTAGCTTCTATGCCATGTCTACTTGCTGGGTGTATGCTTAGTTTGTCATTCCATGCTTTGTAGTGAGTGCATCGAGCTCGTAAACATGCCTACTTGATATCTGTTTTGCATGCTCCAGTTTTTCACTAAGTCTGAATCTGTTTTCGTTAATTGCTATGTTCACATGCTTGCAATTGTATTTTCTGATCCCTTTTGGCTCATGGTCACTAAGTGACTTTTGTTAAATGATTTGAGTAGCTTCATGCCATGCCTTTGTTTGCCATGATATGTTCCTATAGCATGTAGTTATGGTGCTCTAAATATTGCTTCCTGATGTTAAATTCCTGACATGCTGTTAATTTCACTAAGTCTGTAACCTGTTATCTTTTGCACTTTTGCCATGCTTGTTTGAGCCTGATATTGAATGAATTAGTCGTAGCTCAGTGTTAATATTTTGTCAAGCATCATGAGTGGATCCCTGCCATGTATTTTGTTGTCTTGTTGGAGTGCTGTAGCATGTTGTTCTTGAAGCATTTAGATGGCCTCGTGCTGTTAATCGCAGACCGGTGCCATATTTGTTTTTCTTGCCATTTCCAAACCGTGCATCCGATTCCGATGATCTATATATCGATTTCAACCGAAATCAACTCCTCTTTCGAGTGGCACTCTTGGATTTCCAAGTTGAGGCCAGGTTCAATCATTCCTTTCCAAATCATGCATATGCATCAAATGTCGCATCCCGCATATCATACCATGTTTGCATCATGTTGTTTGAGCATTGCACGGGGTTGATTGTGCTCCCTTTTGCTTGTCTAAGTGTTGGTCCGAAATGGGCAGCCTGCGGGGCCACCTCGGGGAAACTTGAGGGCTGGTTTTACTCGTAGCTTGACCTATCTGGTGTTGCCCTGAGAACGAGATATGTGCAGCTCCCATCAGGATGTCGGCGCATCGGGCGGCTTTGCTGGACTTGTTTTACCATTGTCGAGGATGTCTTGTAACCGGGATGCCGAGTCTGATCGGATTGTCTTGGGAGAAGGAATATCCTTCGTTGACTGTGAGAGCTTGGGATGGGCTAAGTTGGGACACCCCTGCAGGGATTTGAACTTTCGAAAGCCGTGCCCGCGGTTATGGGCCGATGGGAATTTGTTAATGTCCGGTTGTAGAAAACCTAAAGTTTATCTTAATTAAAATGCATCAACCGCGTGTGTTACCATGACGGTCTCTTCTCGGCGGGGTCCGGGAAGTGAACATGGTGTTGGAGTTATGCTTGACGTAGGTTGTTCTAGGATCACTTCTTGATCATAGTTTCTCGACCGCGCTTTGCCTTCTCTTCTCGCTCTTATTTGCGTAAGTTAGCCACCCAATATGCTAGTCGCTTGTTGCAGCTCCACCTTATACCTTTACCCTTCCTATAAGCTTAAATAGTCTTGATCACGAGGGTGTCAGATTGCTGAGTCCCCGTGACTCATAGATACTTCCAAAACCAGCTTGCAGGTGTCGTTGAACAGTGCAGGTGACACAACCAAGCTCAAGGAGGAGCTCGATGAAGATTATGTTCGCTATGTTGTTCCGTTTCCAGTTGATCAGTAGTGGAGCCCAGTCGGGATGATCAGGGATCTGTGTGTAGCATTTGGGGTAGTCTTCTTTTTATTTTGGTTCCGTAGTCGGACCTTGATTGTATCTGGATGATGAAATGATTTATTCATGTATGTGTGAAGTGGCGATTGTAAGCCAACTATGTATCCCTTTTCCATTATTGTATTACATGGGTTGTTGTGAAGATTACCTCACTTGCGACATTGCTTTCAATGCTGTTATGCTCTAAGTCGTGCTTCGACACGTGGGAGATATAGCCGCATCGAGGGCGTTACAAGTTGGTAATCAGAGCCTTCCCTGACTTAGGAGCCCCCTACTTGATCGAATCGCTGGCGTTGTTGAGTCTAGAAAAATGTTTTGAGTCATTTAGGATTTATCTATATCGGAGAGTAGGATTCTTTTTACTCCTCAGTCCCTTCGTCGCTCTGGTGAGGCATCCTAGCGTAGATTTTTGACTCTTCTCTTCTCAAATTTCACTAAAAAAATTTAGGATCACGCGGGTATCTTGGAATCGTTCCGATGGTTTTGTGACGAGAACATTGTTCTTGGTGCATCCTGACATTTAGGGGTTGTGGCAGTGTCCCGGGGAGTTGAGCTCCGAGGTGTTGTCGTCACAATTTTATCGTTGCAGTTCTGGAATACCTGAGTTTCGCCGACATCGAAAATCTCTTTTATGCAGTTGTTGGTGAGATAACCTCGACGCCACCCAGTACTGGGGCGGGAGTTCGGGAGTATTGCCATAATTTGTATAACGGATGCTTTTCGAAGGTTGAGGTAAATGATTTTTGAAGGTTTCTTGGTTATGTGTTGAAGGATGGATACAGCTGGATGTAGGATTTGCTAGTTTGGGTGAGATATTATGCTTCCCCTGTATCCCCAACACTTGATTGCATAACCGGAAAGTTTCAGGAGTTTATAAGTGGGAATTCAAGTAGCTCTTAGGATATCTTTTCGACAGATGTATGATATGAAATTGGGGTTCGACGTCTAGTGGTCCGCCTATCCACGATTGGTTTTACAGTAGTCTCATTGTGTCTGAAAGAGTCCTTGGCTATGCTGACTCGGGGACGCTTTGTATGTCATGTGCACTGCCTTGTACATGATGGTGCTGTACGATCGAGCCCGTGTAGGCCCCACCACGAAAACTTCGGACGAAATCTCTATCATATGTTTGTTCTGGCTTATTCTTTAAGCCAATCCTTTGTTTTGTTTTTGAGTTGTGGTATTCGAGTTGCTTCAATGTCAAGTGTTGATTCCATACCTTTCCTAAGTGGTGTTCTCATATTCCTATGTGAATACTAATCCTTCTTGATCATCGAAATTGCCTTGTCAATTCTTTCCAACCGGTGTGCTTCTCTTCGAGATGATCCCATCATTCTCCCCATCCGTAAGATCAATTATTAGTTCTTCTGAACGATGTTTGTTTCATTCGTCCCAGGTTGTCTTTGTTTTTCGCGCCCTCCCACCCTTTTTCTTCAAGGGCTCAAATTTCTGAATCAAGTATCCATTTTATCGATGGAGGTCTCTCCATTCTTTTCTTTCTATATTCTTATCTGGTGATTCTCAAGAAGATGCTAACGGAGCTTCAAGTTCGTCATTCTTCATTCTTTTCTTCTCTGGTGGATTCAATTCAAGCTTTGGTATTGAGCATAGTCTTTTCTTTTTGCCCAATGCTTTTCTTATGCCGGTGCACCTCATAATCATTCCCCGCTTGCTATTCAATTGTTCTGGAGTGCTCAAGATATCTCGAAGATTCATGTTTCCACTCTGCTTTCATTCAAACTCTTTCGAGGTTGTTATCTCACTCAAGCCATTTAATTCAACCGGTGCAATCTTCCTTTTAAATCGTTCAAAGGTGTTTCTTCTCAGTGGGCCCTAACCCACAGGTCTTTTCCCAGGATCTTACCTGACTCTTCTATTTTCCCGGAGCTATCCCCAAGTTTGATGTAAAGGTGAATTATTATAAGTCATATGTCTTTCCCCAAGATCTTTCAAATTCTTTTCATCGTTGGCTCAACCTCTTCGTTTTGATTCTTCTGGAGTGTCTAAATAATTCATGGTGATGTCTCTCGTCGTCATTCTCAGATTTGAAGACCGAAGAAGATTTTTCCTCCATATCTTGCTCCATTTTCGACAAGACTCATGGTGCTAGCTTGTTGCCATTCTCTCATAATTGTTTTTGATTGTGAGATTCTTTTCACCTTTCCGGAGAAATTCATGAGTCTTTTCAGTTCGATTGTCCGAAGGCCATCATTTCGGGTTCATTTCATTCTCAGATTTCACATCTCATTCTCTAAATCTTACCGGTGCATCATTCAAATATCCTCTAATCATCTCGTGATCTTTTCGTTCACTTGCATCTAAATTCTCTCAAGTTTCTTCGTTCATTTCATAATTCTTTCGGGTGTTTCGTTATCTTTTCTTCATTCATTTTCAATTCTTACAGTGGTTCTTCCAAGATTCTCTTCCGCTGTTATCATATTAATTCATTCGTTGTTTCATCTTACTGGTGGTTCGTGGAAGACATTCTCAAGTTTATGTTATATCTCCCTTAATCTTTTCTACGAGAATAAGTAATATGTGAAATCCATTGTTTGTCATCAATTTAATTGGTGAAGGATAAGCATAATGTAATTCTTATTCTTGTTTCATCGAGTGAACTCAATTCCCTATTCCGGAGGTTCATCAAAAATTCTTGGGTTCAATAGCTCATCTTTCTTTCCCGGAGTCCCAAGCTCTCGCAATTACATCACCACAGAGATCCATCTAAATCATTACAAGGTTCACCTTGTGTTTTCAACTTCCCTTTCTTCTCGTTATCCTTTTGTTACTGGAGATCTTCATGGATGTTCTACATGGCGGTTCATCAAGGATTTAATTCCTTTTTCGAAGTGTTCATTGAGATTCTTTTCTGAGGAGTTCAAGCATTCTCCATCTTGCAAGCTGGAGTGTAATTCTTTCTTCCGTATCATTGGAGGTGGTATTACGTCATTCTTGATAATTTGAGTTCATGCTTCATGATTCACATATTATTAAGAATGAGGTATTTTAAATCCATCAATATCTTCATTGGAGTTATATTGTGTTATATTTCACCTAAAGCCTTCCCTAAGAATTGTTGCTATCATGGTGTTTGTAATTGACCCAAGTTCTTCTTTTATCCTTCCGGTGAAATAGTTTCTCGCCTCCTTATTCATATCAATTCAAATCCATTGTTTCCGTTAGTGGCAAGTTGTCACCTCATAATTTTGAGATGTCCTCTATAAGTCCATATCAAGCTTATCCTTTTTCTTTGTTGATAATCCAACAACTCCGTTCTAGCCTTTGTTGTAAGCGTGCTCTGCCAAGATCTTGTTTCCTTCCGTTCATTCCATCCATTCGTTCTTTTCTTCCGGAGGCATTGTGATGTTTCTCTTTTCTCTCATCATCTCAAGTTGTGAGGATCGTCTTCTTATCGTGCTTATTCTTTTAACCGGAGTGTCATGTCCTCTACTCAAGTTATTTGCATCTTATCAAGTCTTGCATCTCTTTTCAACCGGAGTGCTGTCTGAATTTGCTATTCCTTACTACCCTTCCCTACCGGAGTTCTTTCAACTTTCTTCTTCTTCGTTGCTTTCTTTCTTTCAATGTGCTCAACCTCGCAAGGTTCTTTGGTTTCACTCGTTTGTCAAAGAAGCAACTTAGCTTTACCTCTCCTCTTTCTCTTCCGTTTTACCTCCGGTGCCATTCTAGATCTCGGGACGAGATCCTTTCGTAGTGGTGGAGTGTTGTAACGCCCCAAGACCGATGTGCCAGGTGTCTTCCAGTTATTCGTTGTTGTTGCCTTGTCATTGCTTGCGTGTCATGCATGTCATATCATGTCATCATGTGCATTCCTTTTGCATACAAGTTCGTCTCATGCATCTGAGCATTTTCCCCGTTGTCCGTTTTGCAATCCGGCTCTCCTATGTCACCCGGTGCCCCTTTCTACCTCTTTTCGTGTGCGGCTGTTAAATGTTTTCGTATTGGACCAAGACTTGTCTTGCGGCCTTGGTTTACTTCCGGTAGACCGCCTGTCAAGTTTCGTGCCATTTGGACTTCGTTTGATACTCCAACGGTTAAACGAGGGATCGAAAAGGCCTCGTGTGTGTTGCAGCCCAACACCTATCCAAAGTGGCCCAAAACCAACCTAAACCCCTTCCATCATCTTGGTCATTCGATCACGATCGCGTGGCCGAAAACCGCACCTCATTTGGACTCTCCTAGCTCCCTCTACCTATAAATATGTGCATCCCGTCAAATTCACGGACGAAACCCTAGCCTTCCTCTTCCTCGCGCCACCGGACAAATTTTCCCACGGCCGGACATGTCCAGCCGCCGCCCCGGCGAATCCGGTGCCGCCACCTCACCGCCCTCTCTCTCTCCTCCCACCGTGGGCCCCAGGAGACCCAGATCCGGCCCGCCCGGGCCCGGATCCTCGCGCCGCCGTCAAGTCAGCGCCGCACCGCTCCTCCTTCGACAGCGCCGCCGCCTCACTCGAACGCCGCCGCAGTGCCGCGCCATACCTGGCTCCGGCCACCGGCTGATCTCGCCGGAGCACGCCCCTTTCGCTTCTCCGCCGCCGTCCCAAGGCGCATCTGCCTCGATCCGACCCAGCAGGAGCCCCGAGAGGTCGTCTGCCTCCAGATCCGGCGCCGCCCGCCGCGGTTCCGGCCATCCCCGTCGCCGGAGCCGAGCTCCCCATGCCGCCGCCACCGCCCGTCAAGGGGATCGGGAGGCGCCCCGATCCGCCTTCGCCGTTGACCGCGACCCCGAGATGGGCCAGGCCAGCTTTCGCGCGTGTCAGGCCCATCTTCCTCTCCCTCCTAATCGGGCCGAAGCCCAGGGTGAGCTTTGATTAAATCCCGCCCGAGCGTCCTATAACTATCCTCCGCGCACCTGTTTTTTCTAAGTGCCCAAATCTGCTACATTTTGTTGCATGTTCATCGCATCATAACTCTGCATCCGTGGCCCCGATTCGTGCATGTAGCATATCAAAATGTTCGTCTCGTCGAGTACATCATTTCATCTCATTGCATCATTTTCATTTGAGATCATCTTGATGCCCGAAATGCTGTGGGAAGAGGGCTATGTGATGTTCATTTCAGATCTGTTTCAGCTAATGCACTTTTGTCATTTTTGCCATGATTAATGTGTGCATGCCATGATCCTGAGCTCTACATGTGTTTTGTTATATGCCATGCCATCTTTACAGGGGTGTATGCCATGTATTTTTGTGATCAATGTGGTGGCTAGCACAAGAATGCAAAGTAGCTTACTCAATGATGCTGATTTCAGGGACTTAGAATTTCCACTAAGTCCTTGCCCTGTCATTATTTTTATGCCATATGTTCATGTTGATACCTTGTGACCCGTGCATCTTTTGAGCATGATCAGTAAGGATGTTTTGTAGATATTGTGGTGCTCTATCCATCCATGTCTTTGTTTGTATTTATGGAGCACCCTAGCTTGACTCAATCGAGCTCTACTTCTGCTATAAAATGTTTCTGGCAGATTGTTAACATGTTTTGCAATTTTGCCAAGCTTGTTGTAGTTGATCCATGCATGCTATGTTGTTGTTCTTGCCATGTTTAGCTTCTATGCCATGTCTAATTGCTCGGTGTATGATTAGTTTGTCATGCCATGCTATGTAGTGAGTGCAGCAAGCTCGTAAACATGCCTACTTGATATCTGTTTTGCATGCTCCAGTTTTTCACCAAGTCTGAATCTGTTTTCGTTAATTGCTATGTTCACATGCTTGCAATTGTATTTTCTGATCCCTTTTGGCTCATGGTCACTAAGGGACTTTTGTTATATGCTTTGAGTAGCTTCAAGCCATGCCTTTGTTTGCCATGATATGTTCCTGTAGCATGTAGTTATCGTGCTCTAAATATTGTTTCCTGATGTTAAATTCCTGACATGCTGTTAATTTCACTAAGTCTGTAACCTGTTATCTTTTGCACTATTGCCATGCTTGTTTGAGCCTGCTATTGACTGAATTAGCCGTAGCTCAGTGTTCATCTTTTGTCAAGCATCATGAGTGGATCCGTGCCATGTATTTTGTTGTCATGTTGGAGTGATGTAGCATGTTGTTCTTGAGGCATTTAGATGGCCTCATGCTGTTAATCGCAGACCGGTGCCATATTTGTTTTGCTTGCCATTTCCAAACCGTGCGTCCGATTCCAATGATCTTTATATCGATTTCAACCGAAATCAACTCCTATTTCTAGTGGCATACTTGGATTTCCAAGTTGAGGACAGGTTCAATCATTCCTTTTCAAATCATGCATATGCATCACATGTCGCATCCCGCATATCATACCATGTTTGCATCATGTTGTTTGAGCATTGCACGTGGTTGATTGTGATCCCTTTTGCTTGTTGTCTTGCTTTGGGTAGAGCCGGGAGACGAGTTCGTGTTCAAGGAAAGTTGAGTACGTTTGCGAGGTTCAAGCTTCCGTTCTTCTCGGAGAACTTTGCAGGCAAGATGACCATACCCTCGAAATCACTTCTATCTTTGCTTGCTAGATGCTCGCTCTTTTTCTATGCCTATGCTACGATACCTACCAATTTCTTATCATGCATCCCATATTGTTAAGCCAAGCCTCTAACCCATCTTGTCCTAGCAAACCGTTGTTTGGCTATGTTACCGCTTTGCTCAGCCCCTCTTATAGCGTTGCTAGTTGCACGTGAAGATTGGAGTTTGTTCCTTGTTGGAACATGGATATTTTGTTGGGATATCACAATATATCTTATTAAATTAATGCATCTATATACTTGGTAAAGGGTGGAAGGCTCGTCCTTATGCCTGGTGTTTTGTTCCACTCTTGCCGCCCTAGTTTCCATCATATCGGTGTTATGTTCCCGGATTTTGCGTTCCTTACACGGTTGGGTTATAATGGGAACCCCCTGACAGTTCACTTTGAATAAAACTCCTCCAGCAAGGCCCAACCTTGGTTTTACCATTCGCCACCTAGCCTTTTTCCCTTGCGAGTCGCGCATCCCGAGGGTCATCTTTATTTTAACCCCTCCCCCCGGGCCAGTGCTTGTCTAAGTGTAGGTCCGAAATGGGCAGCCTGCGGGGCCACCTCGAGGAAACTTGAGGGCTGGTTTTACTCATAGGTTGACCTATCCGGTGTTGCCCTAAGAACGAGATATGTGCAGCTCCCATCAGGATGTCGACGCATCGGGCGGCTTTGCTAGACTTGTTTTACCATTGTCGAGGATGTCTTGTAACCGGGATGCCGAGTCTGATCGGATTGTCTTGGGAGAAGGAATATCCTTCATTGACCGTGAGAGCTTGTAATGGGCTAAGTTGGGACACCCCTGCAGGGATTTGAACTTTCGAAAGACATGCCCGCGGTTATGGGAAGATGGGAATTTGTTAATGTCCGGTTGTAGAAAACCTAAAGTTTATCTTAATTAAAATGCATCAACCGCGTGTGTTACCGTGACGGTCTCTTCTCGGTGGGTTCCGGGAAGTGAACACGGTGTTGGAGTTATGCTTGACGTTGGTTGTTCTAGGATCACTTCTTGATCATAGTTTCTCGACTGTGCTTTGCCTTCTCTTCTCGCTCTTATTTGCGTAAGTTAGCCACCCAATATGCTAGTCGCTTGCTGCAGCTCCACCTTATACATTTACCCTTCCTATAAGCTTCAATAGTCTTGATCGCGAGGGTGTGAGATTGCTGAGTCCCCGTGACTCACAGATACTTCCAAAACCAGCTTGCAGGTGCTATTGAACCGTGCAGGTGACGCAACCAAGCTCAAGGAGGAGCTCGATGAAGATTATGTTCGCTATGTTGTTCCGTTTCCAGTTGATCAGTAGTGGAGCCCAGTCGGGACGATCGGGGATCTGTGTGTAGCATTTGGGGTACTCTTCTTTTATTTTGGTTCTGTAGTCGGACCTTGATTGTATCTGGATGATGAAATGCTTTATTCATGTATCATGTGAAGTGGCGATTGTAAGCCAACTATGTATCCCTTTTCCATTATTGTATTACATGGGTTGTTGTGAAGATTACCTCACTTGCGACATTGCTTTCAATGCGGTTATGCCTCTAAGTCGTGCTTCGACACGTGGGAGATATAGCCGCATCGAGGGCGTTACATCCCGGATGGTCGGAGATTCACATTTGGGTACTACCTCTTCTGTCCCCTGGTCTAAAGGGACCCTCCGCTATGACACTTCAGAGTCATCCGCCTTGTTGGGCGAGGAGGTTGGAGGAGGCATCTCGCTCTCCATCATCTCTGGGAGGAGACTCCCCGAAGAAGAGGATCGCTCAGAAAAACTCTGTGCCGACTTGTAAAAATGCATAAATGCGTTACGTGTATCTTCAGTAACAATAACACAGCGGGACGCTATCAAAGTACTCCAGATTCTCTAACGGTTTGGCTGAGGGTTTATCCCCTTGTTGGAGCTGCTCAACGGTGTCACTTTCCAAACCCAACCCGGTCGATGGTGGCATCTTGCCCTTCTTGGAAGACCGCCCCTCCCCATCTTCGGAGGCAACCCTTTTTCTCCTGCTTGGAGAAGAGATACTGGGTCCTTTTTCGCCTCCGTCTTCGGGCAAAGAAAGGTCGATTTCTCCGGACTCAGTGTCCAACTTACCCTCCCCTGCTGGTGCCTGGTATGGCATCGAGGCCAGCATCCTTGTTAACACAGGAGTAGCCACTACAAAAAAAAGACACATCCGTGACATTTTGGGCCAAACGAAAAAAAAATATGTCATACTAATGACACTTCTATGACGATAATTGTGACATAACCCGGTATCATCATAGATGCGGTGGGGTCCTACTTCTATGAAAAAAATCATGAAAGAAAATGGGCTTTTCATCCTGGGCGGGCCGGAGACGTGGCTGCATGACATTCTTTGGGCCGTCCATGACGGAAAACACCGTGGTAGAAGCTAGGGCGCGGAAAATATCGGGGAGTCCCCGGTTACGGTGGGTGGTCGGGGGCCGAGCAATGCGCGTTTCTCTCGTACGTACGTGCGTGTGTGCGAGGCGTTGGTCTCTAACTGAACCCAAGTGAGGCATTGGGCTCTAACTGAACCCAAGCGATTGCACTGCATGCTACGCGTCACTGAACTCGAGCGATCGATCGATGGCTGTTAACTGAACCCGATCGAGCGATTCCTTCACTACTGTTGCTAACTGAAGCCGATCGATGCTGCCTCT